>NW_005842478.1:82025-104512 GCF_000455745.1 Alligator sinensis
ACTGTAATTGTTTGTGTTTGTTTTTCTTTTGCATGTCTATTACTATTAGTACCATTATATATTTCATATACTTAGCAATAAATAACTTTTATAGTCAAATTGGTAGTAACTGGGTATATTTTTCCTTCTCTACTTCTCCTTCCTCACGTGCTCTGCAGCAATGCTTCTTTTACCTAAGCTAAAGATCCCTGTGAAGGCCAAAAATACTGTGGGGTCTGCTCATCAAGAGGCCAAAGATTGGGACATGGTGAATTTGAAACACGTAAGTGGATTACAGGCTGATTGACCCAGTTTGACTCAGACGTGCCCTTATGAACTGAATGCTGGCTCATGAGGGTGTCAGCTGGACACCCAGCCAGATTCAGAGGGATTCTGTTTACCTGTGTGCTTGTGTCTGACTGCAGTGTATTGTTGCTCTGATGAACTGATTCTTGGCATATGAGGGTGTCAGCCTGTCCATGCTGATCAACCCGGCCAGGTCAGGCATGTCACGTTAATCTGTGTGTGTTTGTGCGTATGACAGATTTGGTGACTGGAGGAACCCAGCCCCATTGAAACTGAGTCCTGCAAGATAGCTCCATTGGGGGGTGAGGACTTGCAGAAGGGAGATATACAGCTCCATATAGAAACACAAGTAACACAAGCAGCACATTGACAGAATTACCAAAACCCTAGAAACATATCCCTTAAATGAGCACACCCCAAAGTAATGGGCAAATCTGGTAAAGTAGATCTTAGTGGAAGAGATTTTCCCTTCCCACTTTTTTCTTGCCAAATCAAGAGGTCCCCTAACTTGCCTTCCGAACATTAACTCAAATGGCGAGAACCCAGTGGACTCCTGGTGCACCTTCTGGTAGGCAAAGAGCAAATGCAGAAGTTTTTCATTCCAGTCATTGAGGTTAGAGTCCACATAGGCCTTTAGCATACCTTTCAAGGTCCCATTGAACCTTTTTACGGGCCCATTTGTCTAAGGTTTTAAGCTGTGGTTTTGAGGTGTTTCACCCCACAGCACTCCCACATTCACTTCATCACCTCCACCAGGAAGTTTCAACCCCTGTTAGTTAGGATTTCAGAGGGAAAACTAAGCTGCAAGAAGATTTTGGTTAGGGCTTTAACAACTACAAGTGCCTCAGTGGAGGTCAAGGCAATCGCCTCCGGGTACCGAGTTGTGAAATCCACTAGAGTCAGGATGTATTTCTTCCCTCTATGAGTCTTATGCCTCAGAGGGCCCACACTGTCTATTCCCACTCTTTGGAGGGGTTGATTAATGATAGGGAGGGGTTGTAGGGGAGCCTTTCTCTTGTCCCCACTTTTGCCCATCCGTTGGCATGTCTTGCAAGATTTGCAGTAGTCGGTCACATTCTGGGCAATTCTGTGCCAATAAAAGTTCACCTGTAGCCGCTGGCACATCCATTCCCTGCCCATGTGACCAGCACACAGTAAATTGTGAGCCATGGAAAGCAATTGTTGTTTGAACTTACGAGGTACTATGAGCTGGCAATGAGGTTTTCAGGTCTCAGCATGATTTTTTGGTACCCACAACCGATAGAGAAATTCCTTACCCCAGACCACCTGTTCCCTTTTATTTGAGGTGAACTCTGTTTCTTGCGCCTGAGCCATCCGCCGGAGTTTCTGCAAGCTGGGGTTCTTCAACTCCTCTTGCTCAGCTAAGCAATCAGCAGAGAGTTCTGGTGCTCCTGTAAGGAGTGCACCTTTACACTTGGGAATATCCTTTAACTTTTCCCCAAGAGTCTCAGTTTTCTCTGCCACTGACTGACTAGACTCCTCCCTGGGGTTGTCACCTAACCCAACCGCGAGGTCGCTAGTTTTTTCAATGGCTGGAGACTGGTTGCAGTCAGAGAGAGTTTGAGTCTCTCCCTTCTCCCCCTCTGTCTCAGTAGCCAATTGGGTGACCAGGCCCTGGGAAGTTTACACTCCTTCTGCCTTAGTCTTTTTGCTCTGTTGATGAATCACCACATTAACACGGTAGGGCTCTAGGAGGTGGTCCTCCTCCCTTTGCAGGTATTCTAGCTCCAACACATCACGTCCCACCAGGATGGGAACAGGAGCCCCTTCCAGCACACCCAGTTCTATGCACATCCCGTAGCCTCTCCACTTGATGGGGAGATGGGTTACTGGTACCTTGAATGGTTGGGGCCCCACCCCTTGAATGGTAAGGGTCCTAACTGGGACTATATTTGCAGCTGAAACAAGGTTGGCATCGATTAATGACACACTGGCCCTTGTGTCCAGTTCCCCAACAAGGGTTCTCCCATTAACCATTATATTAGTCCGGTGGATGGCTTTCACCTCCTCTGGGTTTGTAATCCTGTAGCAACAGGTACACCCCTTAGAGTGGCTTGGGTCTCCATTCTCCCTCCTTACAGCTTTTGCATGTCTGACTGGCTTGGGTTTGTTACTTAGCTTTGGACAGTTGGGCCGGATGTGGCCCAGCTCCCCACAGTTATAGCAACGCCTCTTTTCTGAATTGGGTGGTTTGTCTGAATCTGGGGCTGCCTTGTGCTCAGTGGGAGGTGGCCCTCTTTCCTTTTTTGGGCCTGGCCCTCCCTTCCCTTCCCCACTCTTTGGAACCTTTTCTGTTCCTTCCCAAAGTAGGGAGGCTTCTTGTCCAGCCCCTCATGATTTAGTAACAGCTGGTCTGCAATTTCAGCAGCCTCTTGGATGGTTTGGGCCTCCCCATCTCTGACTAGGTTTTTAATCTTCTTTGGACAGTGGTGATAAAATTGGTCCAGCGCTATGAGGTTTAGCACCTTTTCTTTATTGTCAGCCTTGGCTCCATTTGCCCATTTAAGGAGTGTGTTTCACACCTGGGCTGCTGTGACGTCTTGCGCCCTTCGTGCTGCCCAGCCTGTCGGGGTGTAGCCCCTCCCCTCAACTCACGTGCCACGACTTTGATGTCAAAACTACTATGAGAGGGGTTCTTTTTCAGTGGAGATCTTCCCAAGGGCCCTCCCAATGGACAGCAGTACTTACAGTTGTTTGGCATGATGTTCCACAGGACTCCACCTCCCCGTCCACTCGCCAACCGGGTGGATATCCGTTAATGATGATCTTCGGCCCTGTAGGATGGACCAGGGTCTGCCTTCCTGGTTTCAGTTGCTTTTTTCCCCCCTTCTCGGGGTTTGTCTTATTTCAGAAAAAATATTCCCCTGAGGAGGAAGGGGCTGCAGAGCTGCCTCCTTTACCCCTGCCTCCTCTAGGGGGCACAAATGCCTCCTCCCTCCTGCTGTCCTCAGGGAACTCCCCTGCCTCCTTGGCCTCCCCTTCCACTGGGAACTGGAGGGGTGCCCCTGCTTTGCCTCCGGCAGGGGGCTTAAAGGTCTCCCTGGTGCTGCCTGTGGGAGCCGCGCAGGCTGTGTCGCTCCCTTCCTGCACCGGAGCTGCAGCCCGCCTAGCGAACTGCCGGCCCGCGCTCTCTCTCTCCAGCTCTCCTCCTGCCCTAGTTCTGGTGGGGCTTTTAAACTTTCCTGCACCGGAAACAGCTGATTAAACAGGTGGCATAACACCAGTTCATGCGGCTGAGACCGCGGTCGCGGCTCCGGCTGCCCCGTGGGAGGTGAGTTATCCCTGCTGGGGGTCTGCTCTCGGGGTATGGGGCCTGCGGGGTTTACTCTCTCCCCTTCAGGAGCCTGTGGTGGTGCCTCGCCGCCACAGACCTCCCCCCTTAAGTTGCCTCGTGGCGTCTGGTTTCCGCATGCGGTGTCTTGTATCACCTGATGCTCCTCCCCATGGATGTGACCCAATCCCTCTTCCGGCTTGTCTGGGCCTTCCCATCTGGACAGAAAATCAGCCACGAAGTTATCTTTGCCCGGGCAGTGTACCACAGTGAACTTGAGTGGCTGCAATGCCAAGGCCCAGCAGGTGATCCGGGCGTTTATGCTTTGTTTCCGTGTCAACCATTGTAATGGGGCGTGATCCGTCACTACCACAAATTCCCTCCCCATTAGGTAGTACTTAAAGTATTCTGTTGCCCAGCGTATTGCCAGACACTCCCTCTCAACCGTGGCATACCTGGTCTCCATACGGCTGAGTTTTCAGCTGGCGAAAGCAATCAGGCACTCTTCTTGTCCGCATTTATGGAGTAATACCACTCCCAGGGCACAGCCTGATGCATCTGTCTGTAAAATGAATGGGGCATTAAAGTTAGGGGTGTGCACAATAACATTGTGGTGCATTGCCTCCTTCAAGTCTTGGAAGCTCTTTCGCATCTCTGGAGTCCATTTCAACGGAGCTATGAACACCCCAGCCAATGCATCCATGAGCGATGTGGAGAGAGTTGCAAAATAGGGTATAAACCGTCAATAATAATTAACGAGTCCCAAGAAGGAATGCAGCTGTTTACGGGTGCGCAGTTCCTGGAATTGTCTTATGGCTTCGATCTTATCGGTAAGGGGTCAAATTGTCCCTCAGCCTACCCGAAATCCCAGGTATGCCGTTTCTCTTCCCACTAACTTACATTTCCTGGGGTTGGCGGTCAGCCCCGCTGTTTGGAGCTCTCCCAGGACAGCAATCAGGGCTTTAAGGTGTTGTTCCCAACTGGGAGTAAATATAATTATATCATTGATGTACGCCACTGCATACGCTGCATGTGGTGCCAGCAAGTTATCCATCAACCTTTGGAATGTTGCGGCTGCGCTGTTGAGGCCAAAGGGCATCCGTATGAACTCGAATAAGCCCCAAGGGGTTCCAAAGGCTGTTTTGGCACAATCCGTGGGGCACATAGGGATTTGCCAATACCCCTTTACCAGATCGAGTGTAGATATATATTGTGCTTCGCCGATCCTCTCAACGAGGTGGGTGATATGTGGCATTGGGAATGCATCAAAGGTCATCAGGGCGTTAAGCTTCCTATAATCTATACATATGTGTAGTGACCCATCCGGCTTGACCATGAGCACAACGGGACTCTGCCAAGGACTACAGGATGGTCATATAATCCCCTGTTCCTGCATCTTCTTTATCTCCCGCCTTATTTCCTGTTGCCAACGTTGGGGTATCAGCCTCCACCTTTCCCTAACCAGGGCCCCCTGAGGTGTTCTGATCTCATCTTCCATTCCCATCACTTGTCCTGGGGCTTCTTGGAACACTGCCTGGAAATCTTCTATCAAGGCCAATAGCTCCTGTCTTTGTTGGCTATCCAGCTCCTTGCCTATTTGCACCGATCCCTCCTCTGGGGATCTGCTCAACCCGGGGCAGGGTGGTTCCAGGTCCTCCCCTGTATCCTCTTCTTGTGCCATCCAGCTCTGTGGGGTTTTCCACTCCTTAAGCAGGTTCACATGGTAAATCTGGTGCTCCCGGTGGTGACCCGGTTTGAGCAGTTCATAATCCACTTGTCAAACAACTGTAAATGGGCCTTGCCACATTGCAAGCTGTTTGCTTGAGGAGGCTGGAAGTGATACCAAAACCCTGTCTCCAGGCTGGAAGGTTCGAGCTCTTGCCTTCTCATTATAGTGAGTCTCCTGTTGCTCTTGGGTGCTCCTCAAATTTTGACCGGCGATCCGTTGGGCTCTGGTGATCTGGTCCTGCAATTCTTGGCGGTACCTTTCTGCCGATATTCCTAACCCCATCGGCTGCTCCCATTCTTCCCTGATGGCCTGTAGCAGCCCCCTGGGACTGTGGTCATACACCAACTGGAACAGAGAGTACTGTGTCAATTCTTGGGGTGCGTCCCTCAGGGCAAACAACAAGGGCGTCAAGATGGTATCCCACCTCCGGGGGGTCTTCCTGAGAGCAACGTCTGAGCAGATGCTTGATGGTTCCATTTAATCTTTCCACAAGACCGTTGGTACACCGACGTCTTCAACTGGGTGACGCCGAGGGTTTTACATAAGGCTTTCATCACACCAGACATAAAGTTCGTCCCCTGGTCCTTGAGTATTTCCCGTGGTATGCCCACCCGTGCTATCCTTTTGAGTAACTCTTCTGCCATTCGCATAGCTGTTATAGACCTCAGAGGAACCACCTCCGGGAACCAGGTAGCATAATCCACCAATACCAAAATAAATTAATAACCATTATGGGACCTCGAGAGGGGGCTCTCTGGGCAAGCAGACCCCCACCTTTCCACGTCCTCTTGTAGACATGGCCAAAAGAATTCTTGGACCAGCCTAGCCCAGGTCTATTGCGTCCCAAATGGTCCCCCATGGGGGAATCATGAGCCAATCTCCACACCGCACGGCGGAGTGAGGACAGGACCACTAGCTGCCTCCCTCTCGCGGTGCCCTCCTCGCCCTGTTGGACCCGATACAATAACCCCCCGATTACCTCAAAGCCAGGACGACTCCATGACGATCCTTCCCCGAGTTCTGCGGCCCATAGCCACTGGAGTTCCGGGTCTTCATGTTGGGCCCGACGGAACTGGGCTGAGCTCACTAGCTGCTCCAGGTTGGTACTGCCTGATGCTACTTCATTTGGGTGGGATGGGCTCTTGCCGGCCCATCCGTCTCCCCTCCTGAGCTGCTTCCTTTCCTCTTCCCTTGCTCACACTCATTCGAGGACTGTGTAGAATGGCCCCCATTCTCGCCCTAGGATCATCTCACAGGCCAAGGTCAGGGCTAGTCCGACTCGCAGCTCCCCGCAAAACTCCATCACCCAGAACGGCAAATAACAGCTCTGGAACCGCATCTCTCCCCCTAATATATAGGTCATCGTAAGGGGTCCCGTGTCCTTCCGCCCCGCCCAAAGTCCACGCGTAGGAACTGGGAACACTCCGTGTCCAACATTGCCTTGACTGTCTTGCCTCCAATCCAGGCAGTTACTATGGGGTGGTTCCATCCTCCTTCTTGAGTGGCGAACCCAAAACTGCAATCCATGGGCTCCCCCTTCTCCGTCTCCTTGCCTCTCTCACAAGGCGGAGGGTATCCCACTGGCACACGGCTCAACTCGCTCAGGCCCATGCCACATTCGTGGGAGATGTGTCCCGTTTGCCCACAGCGATAGCATACCACCCCTCTTGGTGTTCCTCATCTCAAACCCGTCTGCCTCTCCCCTTCATTCGGCTGGCCCTCCTTCAAGGCTCGTGAGCCTCGCCCATATCCTTTTTCCTTTTCTGAATTAGTGAAGGCCTCAGCTAAGCAGAGAGCTTCTTCACTGGTCTGCGGCTGGTGTCTCCATACCCATCTCTGGGTGTCTTCTTCCAAATCCCAAAGGAACTGCTCTAGTACGATCTGGTCCATCACCCCCTCACAGTAAAACTTGCCCACTGGTAACCATTTATTGAGCGAGTCCCTTAAAGCTTGCAACAAGCCCCAGGGTCGCTTAACTTCCCTGGGCTTTCGGGCCCTGAAGGCCTGCCGGTGACTTTCCGGGGAGATCTCGAGCCTGTAGAGGATTGCCACCTTGACTGTCTCATAATCGCGGGCTTCTTCCCTCGGCAGGGCCCGTAGGCGGCTTGGGCCTGATCTATCACCAGTGCCCCTAGGTGGTGACCCCACTGACTACGGTTCAGCCTAGTCTGGATAGCGGTCCTCTCGAAGGCTTCTATATAAGCTTTGGGATCATCTTCCCTAGTCATTCGGGGCATCTTGAATAGAGCAGCATTACACTGCATCCACTCTTGCTGGTGTGCGCCCTGTAGCTGCTGCACCTCCAGCACTTGCCCTATGGCCTGAATTGCCTGCGTAAGCAGCTCCACATGAGTTATTGCTGGCTGGTGCATCTCTGCTTAACCCCGGGTCAGAAACTCTGTCCTGTTGATGATGTAAAAGCTTCCCGGTCAATGCACCACTGTGACGTCTTGCAGCCTTCGTGCTGCCCGGCCTGTCGGGGTTTAGCCCCTCCCCTCTACTCTCCTGCCACAACTTTGATGTCAAAACTACTATGAGAGGGGTTCTTTTTCAGTGGAGATCTTTCCGGGGCCCCTCCCGATGGACAGCAGTACTTACAGTTGTTTGATGCGATATTCCACGGGGCTCCGCCTCCCCTACACACCATCCACTCGCCAACCGCGTGGATATCTGTTAATGATGGTCTTTGGCCCTGTAGGATAGCCCAGGGCCTGCCTTCCTGGTTTCACTTGCTTTTTCCCCTCTTCTCTGGGTTTGTCTTATTTCAGAAAAAATATTCCCTGAGGAGGCAGGAGCTGCAGAGCTGCCTCCTTTACCCCTGCCTCCTCTAGGGGGAACAAATGCCTCCTCCCTCCTGCTGTCCTCAGGGAACTCCCCTGCCTCCTCGGCTTCCCCTTCCACTGGGAACTGGAGGGGTGCCCCTGCTTTGCCTCCAGCAGGGAGCTTAAAGGTCTCCCTGGTGCTGCCTGTGGGAGCCGCGCAGGCTGTTTCGCTCCCTTCCCGTGCCAGAGCCGCAGCCCGCCTAGCGAGCTGCCGGCCCGTGCTCTCTCTCTCCAGCTCTCCTCCTGCCCTAGTTCCGGCAGGGCTTTTAAACTTTCCTGCACCGGAAACAGCTGATTAAACAGCTGGCGTAACGCCGGTTCGCACGGCTGCGGCCATGGTCGCAGCTCTGGCTCCGGCTGCCCTGTGGGAGGTGAGTTATCCCTGCTGGGGGTCTGCTCCCAGGGTATGGGGCCCATGGGGTTTACTCTCTCCCCTTCAGGAGCCTGTGGTGGTGCCTCACCGCCACAGTCACAAACTCGACCATTGTCTTCCCTGGTTGTGGGATGGTATTCTGGAATTTTTTCTGGAAATAATCCAGTCCTAACCTGAACCTTAAACACACAGCATTTTTAAAGGCATCATGGTTATTTGCTGATTTTGAGGGCAGGCTATTTAGGACCACAGATGTGACCTTCAACCAGAGCAGCCATGTGTTTCATGAACTCTTCCTTTGGCAACTTCCATGGGTGCGCTTGGTTTTCGAAGTTGCTTAGGAACACTTCTGGATCATCCCTGTCTTTGTAGTGAGAGAAGACTGGGGTGTTCAGACTGGGGGATGCAGCTAGTGCTGGCTGGGTGCCCACAGTTTCAGCATTTGTCTGCATTCAGAGTACTGCAAGCTAGTGCTCATGCTTGAGCCTTTCCTCTTCAACCTCTGCCTCACACTGGTGCTGGGCTTTTCTAGCCTCCTGCTCATGCTGCTCCTTCTCGTGCTGGCATTGGGCTTCCAGCTCCTCACACTGGTGCTTGGTCTCCAGCTCCATTCTATCTAACTCAAGCTCATGCTTGAACTTATGCTCTCGCTCCTCAGCTTCTAGCTGCAGCTGGTATTTCCAGAAGTCCCACTCAAAAGACAGCCCCTTGGGGCCCCCCGTGGGTTCTGTATGGGCGGGTGGAGGTGATCTTGCAACCTGGTCATTATCACACAGGATCTTAATCAGGTATTCTCTCTTTTGCTCGTTCCTCACTGGAAGGCCTCTCTCTTTCATCAGCTCTTTCAAGTCGACCACCATCATGTGGTCATACTCGTCAGCCATCCTAGCTATCTACACTGTTCAGTTGACCTGATGCCAAATTAGAAATTGTTTGCTCAAAGGTTTTCAGTGACTCTATTCCCTTCTCCAAATTACGCCTTCAAATACAGCAGGTTGTCAGATCCCACCTCTCCCACCACATGTGGCAGGCCAGTAGGGGGGGCTTTTGCATTGAACCACCCACCTCACTGCGCCCAACTACCTTCCAGGCTCCGAGTGCCTCCCTGGGGTGCCTCATGTCTGGCTGACCACCTTCCTGGAGCACACCCACTAGCCTGGGGGCAGAGCTGCCACCACCCAGGGATGGGCTTGATTTTGGCACTGCGCCCCTGGGAAACACAGACCTAGTAGCCCTCGAGGGTACTTGACTCACTTCAAGAACTTGGGGTGCTTCCCTTAGTCGGAAGCACAAATAGTGGTCTCCCTTAGTTAGCCAAACCAAGGGGACCCCAAGGCATAATCTAGACCCACTCCCAATAAGTCTCCCATGCTAGGTACAAAGGAGAACTTTATTGTTTACAAGCAGGAGGGTTAGAATAGGGTACAGAGTTGAGTGGTATCAGAGAAATTCCATATTGCAAACAGGGTGGCTGGGGTAGCCTTTGATCACGGATTTGAGTTACTGCAAGCTATATATTTAGTTAGATTTCAGGTAACCTACTTACAAGTATCATCCAAAGGCAGGTGGAGATTCCCTCTGGAGGCAGGCAGTTCCTTGATTATGAGTTTTGAGAGAGAGAGAGAGCAAGTTTTAGATGGCTCATCTCTTCTCTCTCTCTGAGTTTCCCTCATGGCTGCTGCTCCTTCCTTCTGGGGAGTCCTTAACTTATATAGCCCTTATGACTTCATTTACCTGGTCCAATGGAGGCCAGCACTTGTTGGCTGTTAGCCAACCAATTTGAAATGCATCACTGGTTGCTGGGCAGATTGGCAGTCTCTAGCCCACCAGGGTGGCCAAGCCCCTCACCCAGGTATGTGATGCCAGTCACGTAGGCAGAGGGACTAGGTTTCCCCCCTCCCTCAGGAATGTATCCAGCTCAGGTTACCTGAATAGTGTAAGATGTATATCCTTTTCAGGGCCCAAATTGTTACAGAGCAGAGTTTTTGAGAAGAAACAGAGGTGGCCTTCTGCCACAGATAGTACCTCTCTGGAGAGAGGAGAGCCCTTAGCAATTTAGAAGAGTAGGAGCAAGAAAACAAAGGCATTCCAATTAGAAAGTTTCATCCATCAACTTTTCAAGTGTAACACAATTGAAATGGGCTCTGTGTAATGAGAGAACCTGTCTGTTTTATGACCTTCCCCCCCCCGTGCCTCTTTCCATGTAACACGTATAGGTATAATAGGCAAATGACAATCTGTTCCAAGTCCAAGACACTTCTCCACAGAATCGTCCTGGTAGTGCTCTGCGGGATATGGGGGAAGCCTGCTCAGGCCTCGAAGGCTTTCCGTCTTACAAAGGTAAGGCCCACAATCTGTCTCGAGGGTTGATTGTATCAGTGGGAAGGCTGGGTACACAGCAGAGTTGTGAAATACGCAGTCAGACAAGAAAGCACCAAGTTAGAAGACTTTGCACAGGTCAGTGGGTGATCTTCCTCTTTCTGAGCTCCTGCCTTCCTCATTAGCCTGAAGTTGTTAATACACTTCTGGGTAAAATGTAAAATAGGGGAAGCAAAGCCCAAACCAGAGACAGCCTCAAAGGGATTCAGAGAACGTTGAAGTGCCTGGTAAGCAGTTCTCACTTCCTGGTACTCCTGAGTCCAGGGTAGAAGCCATGGAGATCTATCTCCACATGAACTCAAAGGCTGTCTGCAATGTCTGGAGTCCTTGCTCAGGAGTTTTAATTATTGAAGGCCTGAGGAGAGTTCTACATACTGGGTGCATCTGAGGGACAAGCCAACTTCGGATAAGCATCCAGCCCACTCAAATCTAAGCCTTCTCCAAAAAAGCCCAACTTCTATAAAGTGAGGCTGAATATCATGCATGAATTCTCACAGGCATTAATATGAACCCAGGGCCAGGCCAACCAGTCACAGTAGACCCTCACCCATTTCTGGAACTGAACTGGTGACTTTGGGGGAACAAGTGCCGCAACTGTATCTTTCACCCAGCTGTCCTCTGGATTTGTACAAAACTCTCTGGACTTTTTAGTAACAAATATAAAGCATGACTGAAAACAGCAACAGTCACTAGAATCAGAAGATTCTCATGCTCAAATAACAACATAAATACACA
This sequence comes from Alligator sinensis, assembly GCF_000455745.1. Lineage (NCBI taxonomy): Eukaryota > Metazoa > Chordata > Crocodylia > Alligatoridae > Alligator > Alligator sinensis. Next base: position 93,641 of record NW_005842478.1, read on the forward strand.
ATGCCAGGATCAAGACATTTGTATTGGCTGTTGTGGTCCCCCTGCTTTACCTGTGGCAGATTAGGGTGTTAGGTCTTGTGTTGTGTCAGGGTTGACGGTAGTTTTACTAAGAAATTAAATTATAGTTTATATGGGATGGTTTGGATATGGATGATCCTGCCTCAGGCAGGGGGCTGGACTAGATGATCTATGGAGGTCCCTTCCAGTCCTACCTTTCCATGATTGTCTATGATGGAGATGTAATCAGAGGGGTTCATGAGTGAATCTTTGTTGGGTTTACATTTTATCCAGAATTATGTTATGTAGAGGAAGCAAAACCCAGGTCAGGGACAACCTGAAAGGGATTCGGAGACTTCTGAAGTGCCTAATAAGCAGCTCTCACTTCATGGTACTCTTGAACCGAGAGAAGCCATGGAGATCTCCCCACGAACTCAAAGGCTGCCAGCAATGTCTAGAGTCCTTGCTCAGGAGGCCTGAACAGGATGCTACATACTACATACTGGGATGCTACATACATGCTACATACTGGGTGCATCTGAGGGACACACTAACTTCAGATAAGCATCCAGCCCACTCAAATCTAAGCCTTCTCCAAACCACCCCAACTTTTATAAAGTGAGGCTGAATATCATGCATGAATTCTCACAGGTATTAATATGAACCCATGGACAGACCAAGCAATCTCAGTGACTTAAACTTGGACTTTCACCCATTTCTGGAACTGAACTGGTGACAGAAGAGTTTTTTAAGAGTCAGTACTCAGATAAATGTTTTATTTATTCAGTTTCTGAGCAGTTATGAGCAGAAATACTGGGTTCTCATGAGAAAGGCCATACTGTTGAAAGATGTCAGGCAGGGAAAGAGCCCTGGAACTGTACCCAGTTGAAGTCAATGGTCAAATTCCCTTGATTTCAGTGGGGTTGAATGCCTACATTTCCACAGAGACTGCAGTTATTAAAAGGAACCTATAGCTCCATTATTACAATAATTCAGAAGCTTTGCCAAGACATTGGCTACTTAGCTACCAGTAAAAGTCTGTAGTTGCTATGTAGTGCATGATGTGGCACCTTAGAAACTAACTAATTCAAAGAGGCATAAACTTTCATAGGTGATAGCCTGCTTTGTCTGATGCTATGAATGCACTTGCAGAAAGCAAGGGTTCTAAATAAAAGGAAATTTAAATACAAAGTATAGAGGGAGGGACACAACTGAGAGAGGGGTGGGTTGAATAAGCAAGTTGTGAGAAACAAAGCAGTTAGACCACTGAGAGACACAAGGGTTTTAAAAGCTAGTACAGAAAATGGGATACGAATCCAGAGTCTCCATTCAGACTATAATGATACAATCCCACCTGCAGATGATTTTTTGTTCCGCAGTTTTGTGGTCAAGTTTGTTTTTAAAGTTTTGTTGTTTAAAAACAGCTCCTCTGAGGTGAGCGATAGAAGTCCAGGAAGGCCAAAGCATTCTACCACAAGCTTTTGCATATTTCTGAAATTGATGTGAAATCAGTGTCTATTAATTCTTAATTAATTAAAATGTACAGAACTAATACAGAAATGACAATACTTAAAGACTTGCAGAGGCATTTTTTGGTCAAGTTCCCCAATTCTATCCTTCACCCAACTGTCCTCTGGATTGGCAAAAACTCTCTAGACTTCTTAGTAACAACTATGAAGCAAAAGAGAAAACAGCAACAGTCAGCAGAATCAGAAGATTCCCATGCTCAGTTAACAACATGAAAACACAATGCTGGGATCAAGACAACTGTTTGAAAGCCTGGAAGTTTGTGCTACTCCTGATTGTTCTTGGGGCCAGGAAGGAATTTTCCAACATGGTCAGATTGGGAGGCTTGGCCTTCCTCTATAACAGGGGGTTGTTACCTATCAACTCTTGTGTTCTTGGGGAACGCTAGCACAGCATGTCTGACTCACAAAGGACTCCCCCCCCCACCCCAACTTTTCCTGAACAAGAACTGATTAGAGGAAGGACTTACAAAAGACAATGAAGATGCAGTGGGAGATGCATCAAAACCCTCCAAACAAGAGTGATAGGAGTGAAGCAGCTCCCCTGGTCTCATTTACATGGGAGATGAAACAGAAAAGCACCTTCATTAGCATTCAAGATGGAGAACAGAGATTCCAAGGCAAGTATTGCACTGAACTCTTGGACCAGAAAAGCAGGGGAGTACTGCATCCCTGCTCCAAATGCTAATCAGTCCATGTCTGCACACACCTAGCTCAGCATTTATCAGACCAATTCTAGTAATGACTCCTTTATTGGTATCCAAAACACTGAATCTGCCTATATGTATTGTGAGCTCCCTCAGAGTAATGCCACCCATAGCCAGGAGTGATCAGTTCCTATTATCCAGCATATAAGCCATCGTTTACCCATAAACAAACCTAGTGCTCTCCCTTGAGCCATTGTTAGTTCTCTACAAAAGCCCCTACCCAAGCTCAGGTTTCTGTCCTGGTGCTTGGATCCAAAAGCTGCACCAGTTCCACTCCTTTTCTGCCTGGAATTCCTCCACTAATTGTGCTGAGGGCTCTGTCTGTCTGCAAGCTCCAACAAACACCTGGGAACCTCGACTGACTCAAGCTTCACTGGGTGGTGAGACCCCAACTCTTTCTCTCTCTCTCTCTCTCTCTCTCTCTCTGATGGCAGGAACCTGACCTTTATTCACTTACTCCAGGCACAGCTTTCTAAATCTGACTTTTGCTAATCAAACTTGAGCTAGACTTCCCCAAAAACCTAATTGAAACTATGTAATATTGTAACTGTTTATTTGTCTTTCTCTTGTATGGCTATTATTACTTATATCATCATCTCTAAACCTCACTTATTCTTCCTTCCCCTTGACCTCCACATTTGCTCTGCAGCAACACTTCTTTTACCTAAGCCAAAGATCCCTGTAATGCCCAAAACTATGGTGGGGAGATTGGGAGGTTCTGAGTTTTGATACGCATGAGGGTATCAGCTGAAAGTGCTGATTGGACCCAGCCTGCTCAGACATACTCTGTTAGCATGTGTGTATGTGTATTGTAGCAGGCTTGCATTTCGGAGGGGCTTAGCCACAACCCGTACCCATATCACGGGTACTTAAAAATTCATATTAAGTTCCCCGCATCTGTGGCTGGGGTGGAGAAGGAGGTGAACTCCATTGCCCTAATGTGCCTCGACCCAGGTTTGATAAAGGGGGCTTGCCTCCTCACTGGGACCAACTCCAGTATATTCCAAGACCTGGCCTGATATTGTAGGCAACAGGCTGGGCTGGACTATCAGGAGCGGTTACCAATGCACGCTCTATGTTCTGAGGCCTATGCCCGCTGGGAAAGAAAGAGTATGGGGAAATCCCCCCAAATACTGAGAGCTTTGCATTTCTCTGGGATGGCCTCCCAGAAGATCCCTGCCCAAGGCCAGTGGGTCCTACCCACTACATGCAGGTTGGAGGGGAGCCCCAGTAGCTGGGGCCCATTGTGGTGGAGACCCTCTCTGGAAAAAGGGGATTGGGAACTTTGAGAGTCCCCAGTGGAGTATTTGATGCTCGAGAATTGAAAGGGGAGCAGGTCACTGTAGTGGTGGTAAATCCTTCCCTAAGAGATGTAGTAGTGCACCCGGGGCAAAAAGTGGCCACTGTACAGGAAATGGATGTGGTAAATCTGGCAAAAAAGGACAGTGCTCTGCACATTGATCCTAACCAATTTTCTTCAGGGATTTCTCTGAAACCTGAGGAATGGAAGGCCCAATTATGGAAAAAACTCCAGGACTGGGCCAATGTATTTTCCCTGCATGACTGGGATGTAGGGGAGGCAAAAAGAGTTGAGCACCAGATACGCCTTAGTGATCCCAGACCCTTTCGTGAAAGGTCATGTTGCATTCCACTGGCTGAGATGAGGGAGGTCTGGCGCCATCTGCAGGAGCTCCTCAACCACAAAATCATCACAGAATCTAAAAGTCCCTATGCCTTGGCAATTGTGATTGTGCGCAAAAAGAATGGGAATCTGCGGATGTTCATCGACTACCATGTATTGAATGCCCGCATGGTGGTCAATCAGTACACTGTCCCTCAAGTGCAAGAGGCCCTGGACTATCTTGGGGGCAGCAAATTGTTCGCCATGCTGGACCTCCGCAGTGGATATTACCAGATCCCATTGAGAGAGGCAGATAAAAAGAAAACCGCATGTATCTGCCCACTGGGGTTTTTCCAGTTTGAGTGCATGCCACAGGGCATCTCAGGGGCCCCAGCCATGTTTCATCACTTAATAGAGAAAGTAGTCATAGATATGCATCTAAACCAGGTGCTGGTGTATTTGGATGACCTCATAGTGTTTGGGAAAACCCTTGAGGAGCACGATGAAAGGCTTCTCTGCATGCTAGACCATCTTGAAGCTGCTGGGCTTAGATCGATGCTTGACAAGTGCAAATTCTGCCAGGCTTCTGTCAAATATGTGAGACATATCGTATCCCAAAACAGAGTTAGCACTGACCTGGAAAAGGTCAAGGCCGTGACCACTTGGCCGCGTCCTTCCCACTAAAGGGAACTTAAGAGATTTCTAGGGTTCACGGGGTTTTACAGGAGGTTTGTACCGGACTATGTAGCCATCACTAGGCCCCTGAACCAGCTCACCCATGGGTACCAAATAGGGAAGTCTTCTAAGAAGCTGGTGGCCCGGGACCTGACCCAAGGGGTTCAGAAGGTGTGCAGCCCTACAGAGCCTTTTGGGTCATGGTGGGATGCTCAGTGTGAGGATGCATTCCACAAAATCATTTGGCACCTTACAGAAGCGCCCGTGCTGGCATATCCTGACTCAAATTGCCCATTCATTCTGCACACAGATGCCAGTCTATCAGGACTGGGGGCTGTCCTGTATCAACTGCGTGAAGGACGGTGATGCCCAGTAGCTTACACGACTCAAAGTTTGGCACCCAGTGAGACCCGATACCCAGCACACAAGCTTGAGTTCCTGGCTCTTAAGTGGGCCATCACCGAGAAGTTCAGGGATTACGTTTATGGAACCACATTCCAAGTATGGACCGATAACAATCCCTTGACTTACATACTGAGCAGTGCAAAGCTGGATGCAACCGGGCATCAGCAGGTGGCTGCTCTGGAGGACTATTCAGTTAGCCCGCACGACAGGGCAGGGTGGTGGAACATTGATGCCAATGCCCTCTCAAGACTGGTGTCCCCAACTGACCGAGACATGCTGCTTCCAGAATCGGTCTGGGCCCTCTGTGATCTGCCTGCACGGGACCCTGGGGCTGAGGGAGTGAATGCAGTCTGTCCAGCTGAGACCCTAGGAAAACCACCCAATGGAATCCCACAGGTGTGGATACAGTATACAACCCTGACCCCTGCTGTTCTTCCCCAGATGATAGCAGCCAAATGGCGCCAGGCCCACAAGCAAGACCCTGATGTGAGGGACATGTTGTGGGCCTGACAGAAGAGCACTGAGCGCCTTCCCCACATTGGGCAAGCCACCCCTGTGGCCCATCTCGTGGTGAGAGAGTGGGAAAGGCTGTGGCTCACTGACGGGATGCTGCACCATGAAGTACAAGACCCAGAAGGAAGGATGCTGCTGCAACTGATCCTTCCCAAGGAGCAACAAGAGCTCACACTCAGGGCCTTGCATGATGACTTTGGTCATCTGGGTATGGAGCACACCCTGGCTCTAGCTAAGGAACATTTCTTCTGGCCCTGGATGGCATAGGACATGAAGGATAAATGTCTCAACTGTGAGAGATGCATAAAGAGGAAGACCCTGCCAACCCAAACAGCGTACTTGCACACTATACAGAGCTCACAGCCATTGGAGCTGGTGTGCGTGGATTTTTTATCCATAGAAGGGGAGGGAAATCAAAAGGGCAACATACTCGTGGTGACTGATCACTTTACCCAATATGCACAAGCCTTCTCCACCCACGACCAGACTGCTTAGACAGTGGCAAAGGTGCTTTGGGAGAAGTACTTTTCGGTGTTTGGGCTGCCCGCATGAATACACTCAGACCAAGGCCAAAATTTTGAAAACAAACTACTAAGAGAGGTTTTTAACATTGTGGGGATTTGAAAGTCCCAAAGTACCCCTTAGCACAGGGGGACCTGCAACCAGAACGATTCAACAAAACATTCCTGAATATGCTCCACACCTTAAGACATGAGCAGAAGGCCACCGGGAGCCAGTATTTGGCTTACCTGGTACATGCATACAATACTACTTGTAATGATGCCACTGGGATCAGCCCCTATCTATTGATGTTTGGGCGACAACCCCAATTGCCCATAGACTTGTGTTTCAGGGTGGAGAAGGTCTATGAGCAGCACTTAACCCATGGGCTATATGCCCAACAGCTGCGGAACTGGTTGAGGCGAGCATACCAACTGGCAACCGATGTGGCGGGGAGGAATCAACAGCGCCACAAGAACTATGATGCTCAGGTACAGGAGCAGGGACTGTGCCCAGGGGACCGGGTGCTTTTACACAATCTCGGATTGGCTGGCAGACATAAGATTGCAGACCAGTGGAGGGCCGAGCCCTACACTATAGTTCGACAAATGGGGAACTTACCGGTACATGAGATTGCCCCAGAGGCTGGGCCTGGACAAAAGCGAATCATACACAGAAACCTCCTGCTGCCTGTAGGGGAACTGGTGGGGCCTTGTCCACTGGCTCAACAACCTCCACAAGCCTGGCCCTGACTCTCTTGCCAGGAGGGTACACCTGCACCTGACCCTCCACCCGCCGTAGTACCAGAAGATTCTGACTCCGACTCAGACTGTGGTGAGTGGTATCCATCAGAGTTCCACCCCAACCTGGGGCCCCCCACTCTGGCTGGCAAACTGGGTCTGGGGCCTGATTTGCCTGAAGCTCCACCCATAGGAGTTGCCAGGGAGGGTGATCCACTTGCAGGCTCACACAGAGAGACATCTTCACCGCTTCCATCCACCGGCAGAGAAGGCACCGTGGGTGACATGAGACCTGCACTGCCTGGGCCTCCTGGGAGCCCAGAGCCAGACCACACTCCTTGTCCCAGACGTGACCATAGGCCTGTAAGGTGGTTTACGTATGATGCCCTTGGGATACTGGGAGAGGTACCCACCACTGCCCCATGGGTCCAGTGAGAGTTGGGTTCGGGGATGTGACCTTCACCAGGGACAGTGAAGATTCCCACAGGGGAGAGTGTAGCAGGCTTGCATTTTGGAGCTTGGGTTGAGTTCCAGGCTTGACATCTTGCTGTTTTGATTGGAGGAGCCCATCTACCAATCAGGAGGCAGCAAGAGGAGTTAAGTCATGCCCCTGAGGGGAGGGGTAGAGTGTGCCAGCTGAAAATTATGTCTGTGTAATAAAAGTGCTTGCTGAAGGCTCTATGAAGATTAGACCAAGTGTTTTTCTGTATTTGTTTAGATATTAAGCTATATGTTGTTGCTAAGAGGCTAATTAAAGTTTAAGATGTAGTAAGGCCTTGTATAAAGTAAAGCCTAGTAAATTTAGCAAAGCCTTGAAGTAGTAAGGCCCTGTGACATAGTTAAAATTACCTTATCAAAGGAATGCAAGGCTTGTACTGCTATTAGTCAGTCTAAAGACAGTTGAAGTAAAAAGAATCTGAGTGGCTGTAAGTTATCAGTAAAATTCAGAAGCTATAAATTGGCTAAAGCATCCGGAAATCATTCAGAAGGAAGATACAACTCTGTGAAAAGGATTAGTTAACCGTTAACCTGGATCAGTGGGCCTGTGGATCTCGAGGAATCCAAGGACTGAATACCAGGGTCCTTCCCAGTACCTCTCGGACAGTGCTGATCGGAGACACCTGACTTCGCTGAGCTTTGTGGAAAGAGAAACTTGTTGTACATCAGGCATCAGAGGGGACTGCCAATAAGTTTCATAGAATCATAGACATTTGGGCTGGAAGGGACCCAAGAGGTTCATCGAGTCCAGCGCCCTGCCCCAGGGGCAGGAAGTCAGCAGGGATCATAGGATCCCAGCAAGATAAGCATCCAAATGTGTCTTGAAGGCATTCAAAGTGGGTGCTTGAACCGCCTCCAGCGGCAGTCTATTCCAAACCTTGGGGGCTCAGACAGTAAAGAAATTCTTTCTTATGTCCTGCCTGAATCAGTCACGGCGGAGTTTGTGACCGTTCGATCTTGTAATCCCTTGGGGTGCTCTGGTGATGTGAATTATTCTTGTCTGTTATTGTTTGTCTTGTTACTACGCGTAGTTGTGTTTTTGTTAAGTCAATAAACCTTTCTTACCTTTCTACCCCTGACCATACTCTCGATCCTAAACCCTCCGCAGGCGGCTGAGACATAAACTGGCATCACAAACAGGATTGAGAGGCTCTGGTCCAGAGAGAAAGGTTGGAATGGAGGGAGTTGTGTGGGCCCCATTGGTGGCTTTGCTTAAGGAAGTGACAGATATGGAAAATCCTGGGTGGGATAAAGATAGGTTGAGACCTGCCTGGAGTGACCCAGAAACTGTACCCAATCATTGGGCTAGGTTTGCTACTGCTGCCTGGGGTAAGCCTAAGAAGGGATGCCTGTCATGGCTGCAGGCCACATGCCTGAGGATAGGGGCAGAAGAAAATGCCCAGCTCTGGGAAAAGGTTACCCGGCTGAGTAAGGAGTTAGAAGATGTGAGAAATTCCAACAGCGTGGCATGTGAATCAGAGCCGTTTGGAGACTTTAGAACGGAGGGAAGGAAAAATTATGATTACGCGCGTTGCCGCTTCCCTCCAGAAGAGGGTGCAGTTAGCACAGGCTGTGGAGCCATCCTTCCAAAAGGTACAGCAGTGTCTTTATGGAGAGAAACCAGAAGCTGAGCTCTGGGAAGATGGAGAGGAGGAGATTGATGATGAACCTGGTGCTGAACCACCCCCGTATGTCCCTGCCCAGAGGAAGAAACCTAGCCAGGTCTTCCCTGTGGTAGTAACCCATTCAGGGCTGCAAGGAGGGAATCCCTGAACAGAGCTATGTTCTTCTACCCGTACGGAAATTTGAGATATACAAGAACAGCATAAGTCCAAGCCGGGAGAACCAGTGATAAACTGGCTAGTTCAAATGTATAGTAAAGGAGCTTCTGCAATTTCAGTGAGTAGAGCTGAAGCAGCCCAAATCATTCTGCTCCCCAAGCTCCAGTTAAATCAGTTTGCAGGAGGTGATGAAAATGTTACTTTGTTTTCTGCTGTACTCTAAGCCACTGCAGCCAGTTATGGTAATATAGAAGAAAAGCTTAATTTGGCCCCCCAGGCATGGGCCAATTTAGAGGAGGCTGTCCACTGCTTGTATCAATTAGCACTAACTGAAATCATTCGTGCAGCAGTTTGGACTCACACAACAGATGCAGAAGTTATGACAGCACCGTTGTGAAGGAGGTTTTGCCGATGAGCGCCAACAGAGCGCACCTCAGCCCTGTTGGCCTTGGAGCCAGAGGCAGTGGATCACCCAGTAAGAGATGCAATCTGGTGATTAGTGCAGCTTTTACCCATTTTGCAGAAGCCAGGGCTAGCTAAGCCGACAAAAACTGCCAAGGCCCTGACAAATGACAAACCCCTTAATCCCCCCGAATTGTTGGAAAAAGCTGGAGAAGGCTGGCCCAAGACTCCACGAGCAAAAATGTGGAAAGACTTGTTAGCTGCCAGTTTTAATAAAGTGCAAATTGATGGAGTGCCCACCAATGTTTTGCGAGGGCTGTGGGCTAAACACTGCAGCAAAAAAGCAAGCCCAAAAGTGAAGCCGTCTGCACCACCAGAAGGGTCACCAGAGGGATTCTCTGCCCTGAGGGCAGAACTGTTGACATGTTCCCAGGCACATGCGAGGCCACCAGCCTTTACACCCCCTAATTATGTGGCCTAGGAAGCCCGGACAGCCCAAGCCCCAACAAAAGGGGCCACAATGAGGGCAGTAGTGGACTGGGGACCGGTATCTAAAGTTAATATTGGCCCCTTAATTCGGATACCTGTACAGATTCAATTAGGTAAAAGTGAAAAGTCAATTGATATGCTATTAGACATGGGTGCCCAGATTTGCATTTTAGATTCCGCAGATTAGAAGGGGGAGAAAGGAACCCCTTATCAAGTAACTGGAGTGGGAAGCACCAGACGACCAGAACATCTGGTCCGAGCAAACTTCACATTACCTAATGGCTCTAGGGTGACGGCAGCAGCAGTAATACTTAAAGTGGGACCAAGATTACTGGGACTTAATGTACTAAGAGGACAGTGGTTTGTCCTTGAACAAGAGAATTGGGAGTTTAGGTGCGCATTGCCTCACCGAGAACCAGAAGAAACAGCTATAACAGCTGTAATTTGATGTAGCATGATCCCACTAACCCTGCCTCCCATGAAAAGAGTACACAGACCCCAGTATCAAACTCCCCCCAAGGCCACACGACCTATCCAGTGTATCATAAGTCAGCAGTTAAACAACGGGACTATTATCTGAACCCACTCTCCGTATAACAATCCAGTGTGGCCAGTGCACAAGCCAAATGGAGGGTGGCAGCTGACTACTGACTTTCGAGTTTTGAATGCTAATACTGACCCCTTGACAGCTGCCATCCCATCACTACCAGCCTTGACAGAAAGCATCCAGTGTTATGGGCCTGTGTGGATGGGATCCATTAATATGAAAGACATGTGTCATGACCCAAAGGCATGATTTTGTGTGTGCTTCGGCAGCAGAATTATCCCTGCCAGGTTATAGTTTCATTGCACGGGAGAGTTTCCTATTGCAGAGGAGAACCCTGGTGCAGGGATGAGTTTCCCACCTCTTTGCAGCTTCTTTTGCAGGGTGCATTGCTCAAGTTGCAAGAGAAATGCACGGTGCAAAAGAGTTCCCGCCACCCGTATGCAAATTCGTTCCCCGCTATTGGCTAGTTT
>NW_005842478.1:105206-107744 GCF_000455745.1 Alligator sinensis
TGAGCGGGTCTTATTCAAGCCCCTCGATACCGTGTCCCTCGCCAAAGTCGACCCAGCGGGCGCGGTGAGCCCGGCTCTAGCTCGAGAGTGTGCCCGTTGTCCGAGATGTGCCCAAGAGATTAAAGAACCGGTGCCAACCGACTGGTTTTCCCCTTACATGATGGTGCCTAGATTGAGGGGTTGCGGGCGTCCGTCCGAGCTCCGCGAAGACCCGGAGATGGAGGAGCGCGCCGTAAATGAGAGAGTGGCCCTACGGGACAACAAGGGGGGAAAAATGAGTACAACTTTTCAAACTGTAACCGATTTAATGAATAAAAATTTGAGTTTAAAAGCCCAGCTGCGTGTGGCCGTTCAGGCGGTCGAAGAAGCGGTTGAGAAGGAAGATCTCGGAACGCCAGCCCAAGATGGCGCCGAGCCGGAGGAGAGCCGCGTGGAGAAGCCGGAATGTACACCTGGAGAACGAGCTGCAGAATGGCTACATTGACAACACGGGCACCCCGGGCGTGATGGAGCCACCCACCTAGCTGTGTCTTGGGGCATTCAAGTAACTAAAAAAAAAGCACAAGAGATAGTTGACACATGCATCATCTGCCACGAGGTCAAAATGCGAATAAAACCCTTCCCAACTGTCCCACTGTCATTACGTGAGGGAAAGGTAGCATGGCAAGTATGGCAGTGTGATTTCATAGGCCCCTCCCTAGGACTTCCTGGAAGCGACAGTATGTTTTTGTAGCTGTAGAAGTTGCCACAAGAATAATGTTCGCCTGCACCTGAGCGAAAGCTACAGACCAGGACACTTGTGCAGCACTGGAAACTCTGTTAGCTGTGTATCCACCACCCAAAGAACTACAGAGCAATAATGGCCCCCACTTCCACAATCATCTTGTGTATGACTGGACCATGAAACATAGCATGTTATGGACATATCACATCCCATACCATCCGCAGTCTAACTGATTAGTAGAGCAAGCCAATGGCATCTTCAAATGCAATTTGTGGTTAGCCGCTGGCCCGGCTCTTAAAGACTGGAACTTGCACCTGGATCAAGCTATCAATTGGGCCAATAACTAACCCCATCCAGGAGGTAGCCCTATGCAGCAGGCCTTTGGATTAAGTGGTCCCCGCAAGCCAGCGGTGGAGCAACCTAGGAGTGGTGACCAGGGAAAGCTCCAGGCAGGTGATCGGGTGGTAATGAAGCACCCTCAGGGAGATAAATAGGAGGAGACACTATTAGCAAAAGGTATGCATAATACATAGTGGGTATTTAAGTCAGATTCATCTAACGGGAGCCAAGCTCCTTGTCGTCTTGTTCCTACAGATTGGATCTGTCCACAAATGCAGCCACAAACATTCCTAATTGAGCCTACCACTAAAGACAAGTCCTGCTCTGTCACCGGTCTGAATTGACTGGCACCATGAAGTGGTAGACTGTTATAACTGTGCTCTTTTTATTAATGCCTTATTGTGTTTCTTGGGTAGGGCATATCTACTATCCTTCTTATTACCCAGATATTAATGAACTTGCTCCTGAAGACCTCAAAGAGCAGCCTGACCCTGAAGAGCATCCCCCCAAAACACGTTCAGATGACCTTCACGTGGTCCAGCTGCAGTATCCATACTGAAAGAAACCAGACACCCCGGAGCAAATGAAGTCCTGGTCTCTGAGTAGAAAAAACAGAATAGTTTACTGGCAATGCCTGAGGGCCAAAAAGGAGGTGTACACCCGGTGGAAGAGAGGGGCTATCACCAAGGAGGAATACTCCTCCTTGGCCCATAAGTGTAGGAGAGCCATTAGGAAGGCCAAGGCAGGGGTGGAGCTCAGGCTAGTGACCAGAACTAAGGACAACAAAAAGTCCTTCTTCAAATACATTGGGAGTAAGAAGCGGGCACCGGGTAATGTAGGGCCCCTGTTAGACTCAAATGGTAATCTTGTGGCTACGCCAGACGAGAAAGCCAAAATCTTTAACAAGTTCTTTGCCTCTGTTTTCTTGGACAGGGAACAGGACAGCTCTCCCACCACAGGTAGGGGCAATCTTGAGGATAGCACTGCCAGGCCTTGGGTCTGCACAGAAGTAGTTAGGGATCTTCTGAAAGGGCTGGATGTTTTCAAATCTGCAGGCCCTGATGCCCTCCACCCACAGGTGTTGAGGGAGCTGGCGGGGGTCATTGCTGTGCCCCTGGCCCAGCTATATGAGCGATCATGGTCCACAGGCCAGGTGCCCGGAGTTTGGAAACTAGCTAATGTGGTCCCCATCTATAAGAAAGGGAGGAAGGAGGACACAAGAAATTATAGGCCCATAAGCCTCACATCAGTCTTGGGGAAAATCCTTGAAAAAATCATTAAAGAGCACATCTGTGAGGGGCCAGCAGGGGAGATCATGCCCAGGGGAAATCAACATGGGTTCATCAAAGGCAGGTCCTGCCAGACCAACCTGATGGCCTTTTATGACCAGGTAACTAAATCCCTGGATGATGGTGTCGCCATGGATGTAGTCCTTCTGGACTTTAAGAAGGCCTTTGACACTGTCTCTCACCCCA
>NW_005842478.1:107764-116703 GCF_000455745.1 Alligator sinensis
AGGGAGAGAGAGGCTGCAATTAGACTTAGACAGACTACAGAAGTGGGTGGATGGTAATAGGATGGGGTTCAATGTAGATAAATGCAGGGTGCTGCACCTGGGGAGAAGGAATCCACAGCATACATACAAGCTGGGGAGCTCCCCCATTGTGAGCACAGAGGCGGAAAGGGATCTTGGAGTCATTATTGACTCCAAGATGAACATGAGCTGCCAATGCCAGACCACAGCCAGCAAAGCCAACCACACCTTGTTGTGTATCCAGAGATGCATCTCAAGCAGGTCCAGAGAGGTGATACTCCCCCTCTATGCGACATTGGTCCGGCCTCAACTGGAGTACTGCATCCAGTTCTGGGCACCGCACCTTAAGAAGGATGTGGCCTGCCTTGAGAGGGTTCAGAGAAGGGCCACTCACTTGGTTGGAGGGCAAAAGGGCAGGCCCTATGAGGAGAGGCTGAGGGACCTGAACCTGTTCAGCCTCAGCAAGCAGAGGCTGAGGGGGGATTTGGTGGCTGCCTACAAACTCATTAGGGGAGATCAGCAGCAAATAGGAAGAGCCCTATTCTCCCCAGCAGCACCTGTGGTGACAAGGAACAATGGCCAGAAGCTGCTAGAGAAAAGGTTCAGGTTAGAGATTAGGAGGCACTATTTCACTGCCAGGGTAGCTAGGATCTGGAACCAACTTCCTAGGGAAGTGGTCCTCGCTCCTACCTTGGGTAAATTCAAAAAGAAGTTGGATGAACACCTGTCTGGGATCATGTGATCCCAGTGTGTGCTCCAACTAGTGGCGGGGGGTTAGACTAGATGATCTATTCAGGTCCCTTCTGACCCCTAACTACTATGAAACTATGAAACTACTATCACTGTAACTGTCAGTGCACCTGTGGCACCAGTTATTATCTTGGGTACATTCCCTACCTGGAGGCTGGAATGGTTAACTGTGGGAGGGGAGGTAATTGTTGTAGCTCTGCTTGTTTGGGGGTTTGTTGTTACATACTTCCTGAGGGAAACCCCATTGAGCTCAACGCCCCTGAGTCTGTGCCCCCAGTTGTACATTCTGCATGTGTTCAGCCTCTCAAGCCACTGCATTTATGGGAGAATCTGCCCCCTCCCATTCCTATGGCTGACAACACTCTCCAGCAATGGTGTGAAGCCCACCAGGTGGAAGAGCACATTACAGGTTAGAACAAAGTTATCACATGGTTTGTAAATCATACCTGTACTGAGGCATGGTGGAATGGTACCCACTTTAATACAACTAGAAGGAGGCTGTATCCGCAAGTCTCCACCGCTTATCCCCATCCTTTTATACCAGTAAGGTTCCTAAAGCAAATCAGTGCTACGATTCTGCCAGGGCAGTGCTGTTTTATCAACCTAGTACAGCATTGTCCCCATGAGCGACAGTGGGAACTCTTCCGCTGTCTGGGAGGTGAAGCATGGTTACAAGCTCCCAAAGAGGGAAGGATAAATGCAATCTGTGAGAAAACGGGGTGTTCACTACTATTTCTGGCCATTCCCCCATGGGAGGCCCTGACACTGCCCGTGTATAAATCCACACCCTGGTGGAGGTCACAAGTTAAAATCCCAACCTTCCTAAATGCTTCGTTGTTCACTGCCCGAGTATTGTTCAGACCAGAACGATGATACATCTGAGCTACTTTTCCAAACTGTTCATCAGGAGCCCATGTAGCTGAAGAGTTGCTTAGATGGGAATAGCCAATAATTTTCCATTCCATTAATACAATTAAGTCCCGCAGGCAAAGAGATGCTCCAGGTTATCTTTAGCACAGACTTAACTCAGCTATAAATGTATAGAACTTGGATCAATCCCAGAAAAACACTGAAGAAGTAGCCAATCTCCAACAGGCAGTAGGGCTCCTCACTAGGAAAGGCATGCTCAAAGAAAAAACTTTAGAGCACACTGACAAATTGCTGACTGATGTAGGATTAGAAACAGCCCGTCTTGCCCAAGTCATGATAGATACTGCTTTTAAAGCAGACAAAAATCAAACTTAGAGTACTGCTTGTACACAAGTTCAGTTATCATTAAATATGCATTTTTCCCAAGTAACACTAAAAATAAGAATGGCCCCCTGGCTTAGAGCATCATAGAATTCCTGCAACATTTAAAAAAAGATACTCCTATCAAAGTTCCTGGATTACCACTTGGGAAGGCTGTGATAAAGGAAAGTGTTCATTCCTGGTGCAGGGGGTAAAAGATAGAAACTAGACCACTGCTTATTTGCTAAACACGTGTCAAGGAGGAGGATGCCTTTGTAACTGGAATCTGCATCGCCCCATATAAGAAATAGTTACCCCCAATAGCCCTCGGTATGTAGCACAGTCCGCCTTGGTTCAAATTCGTAGCACCTTGATTAGATTAGGGACCCTATGGAAAGGCTGTCCTCTCCGCCCACCTAACATGACCTGCATATACGAGTTACCTAATGTATCATATGTAACAAGAGGGCAACATGTTTGTTATGAAGGACCAGGTTGTTTGCTGCATGAAAATGGTACCACCTGGACTTTGTGCAATTCGTGTTGCTTAGGAGCTAAAAGTAGAACTGTTGCTCTACTGCAATTAAATAATCATACTATTGCCCTAAAATGGCCAGAAATTTCCTCTGAGACTATACCTCTCAACTTTACGATACCTACTTCATGGGTATCAGATGTAGACATGCCACAGTTAAAAAACTAGAATAAAATAAAAATAAGCTGCAAAGCCTTGAGGCAAAGGCTCAGCAAGGCACTCAGTTGGCTCTCCTTGCTCGAGAGGGTGGGCAAATCATCAGTTTGGCTGTCAACGTGCCCGAGCCATGTAAATAGTATAATGTAATCTGTACTATTCGTGTGTCACCAAATGTCACCTCAACTACATAGTTAACCATCTTAAGCATCATGGTATTCTGTATTGCCCTTAGTAGCAGCAGCTAAGTGTTTTAACTGTTGTTGTCGTAAATCTGTTCATGCTATGCAAGTTAAATTTAAAAGTCCCTTCCCATTCCCTAATGTAGCGCATGTGGTTTTGGCATCTTAATTGTAGCTATCATAGTGCTTCAGCAAGCAAGGGGTAGAGTGTGACAGCTGAAAATTATGTCTGTGTAATAAAACTGCTTGCTGAAGGCTCTATGAAGATTAGACCAAGTGTTTTTCTGTATTTGTTTAGATATTAAGCTATATGTTGTTGCTAAGAGCCTAATTAAAGTTTAAGATGTAGTAAGGCTCTGTATAAAGTAAAGCTTAGTAAATTTAGCAAAGCCTGGAAGTAGTAAGGCCCTGTGACATAGTTAAAATTAACCTTATCAAAAGGAATGCACGGCTTGTACTGCTATTAGTCAGTCTAAAGACAGTTAAAAAAATAATCTAAGTGGCTGTAAGTTATCAGTACCGTTCAGAAGCTATAAATTAGCTAAAACATCCGGAAATCATTCAGAAAGAAGATACAGCTCTGTAAAAAGGATTAGTTAGCTGTTAACCTGGATCAGTGGGCCCATGGATCTTGAGGAGCTCAAGGACTGAATACCAGGGTCCTTCCCGGTACCTCTCGGACAGCACTGATCGGAGACACCTGACTTCACTGAGCTTTGTGGAAAGAGAAACTTGTTGTACATCAGGCATCAGAGGGGACTGCCAATAAGTTGCCGACATGAATTATTCTTGTCTGTCATTGTTTGTCTTGTTACTATGTGTAGTTGTGTTTTTGTTAAGTCAATAAACCTTTCTTACCTTTCTACCCCCAACCATACTCTCAATCCCAAACCCTCCACAGGCAGCTGAGACAGGAGAGGACCTCCCCACACCTGCCCCCTGGACCTGATTGAAGACTGCAACACTCAGGTCCATAAGACTTCAGGGGCAGAGCCCTGGAGAGTATAAAAGGAGCTGCGTGCCCAGCATGAGGGGAACACAACCAGGACAGAAAAGAGAAGAGCGGCGCTTAGAAGAGCTGAGTAGAGCTGCTCAGCAGGGCAAAGCAGTAGCCCAGAAGTGCCCCTGAAGACTTCTGGAGTGTAGAAAACAGACAATGGAGCCAGGAGGGAAAGCAGGGAAAGAATTCCCTCCCCCCCACCACCCGCACCGCCATTATTGCTACAAAAAAAGAGACCTGCTGTCACTGCTTACAGTTACATAGTGATTGCTATGGCTGTCACTAATTACAATGCCATTCTTGGCACACTCAGAGGTATGGACAATCTAACCGTGTTCAGTGACTTTAAAGGGTGCAGGGACCTTACCATGGAACAGTGATGAGTGATAGTTGTTTGTCCCTTTCTTAACTCACAGTACTTAAAAACTAAAGTGAAGGAGCTTACCAAAGAATGAAACAAAGCTACATTGACCTGCTTACACTTCTATTTATCATGGGGGGAAGAATGGACAGGTTGGCAAGTCCCCAGAACTGTTGCTCCATGGACAATCTCCAACCCCTGTTAACTTGCCCTGGTTTATTTGTTTGTCTGTGTAACCCTTCTGTTCCGGGAGTGGGCAAAATACAGCCCGTGGAACAGATTCAGACCACCAAGCCCATGGGGCTCCTAAAAAGTTTAAAAGATTAATATTAATCTGCTCCTCACTGCCTGTCAAAGATGACAGGAGCCAGGGGCAGTAGAACCCAAGGGAAGCCACGAGGACTCACCAGCAAGGCTAGCCCAACCCCACTACACCCCACCCTACCCCCAACCACTGGTCGGTGCTTGCTCCCCCCGCTTCCAACACCACCACAGCTGCCTGTTGGAGCTCCTCACTCGCCACCACCACACCCTCACCACCACCAATGCCAACGCCACCTGCAGGCAGTCGCCATGCCTCCCCAGCCTCTGGGGGCACGCATCGTTCATGGTTAGGGAAGCAGAGTATGTGTGTGTGTGTGTGTGTAGTGAGGGAAGCAGTGTGTGTGTGTAGGGAGCAAGGCAGAGAGTGTGTGAGTGTGTGTGGGGGTGGGGTGTTCATAGGGTGAGTCCCACAAGCACATCCCACCATACATATGCACCCACACCCCGCTTGCACTGCCATACATGCAGATCCGCATACACACACCCCAGACACCCTCCTCCACACACAGCCCCCACAAACCGCATACCTACCCATGGCCCACATATCCACAAACACTCACATGCTCCCTCACTCCACACTCACCCCCACCACACCTATCCACCCTCCCTCACATACCCACACACCCACAGCCTCCCACAAATCTATACCCACCACCTATGCCTCCCACCCCACACAACATACAAGGTAAGACTTCATTTTAAGCTATTGTTCAATCACCTCTGTGTACACTACACAAACACATGTAGATTCATAGATTCATAGTTTGTAGAGTCGTAAGGGACCCCGAAAGATCATCATGTCTGACCCCCTGCCCCAGGCAGGAAAAGGACCGAGGTCAGATGACCCCAGTCAGGTGCCTATCTAGCCTCCTCTTGAAGACCTCCAAGTTAGGTGATAGTACCACCTCTCTTGGAAGCCCATTCCAGATTCTGGCCACCCTTAATGTGAAGAATTTTTTCCTAATGTCTAACCTGAATCTACTCTCCACTAGTTTGTACCCATTATTCCTAGTTACTCCTAGGTGTGCCCTGGTAAATAGCACATCTCCAACTCTCTGTGGTCCTCCCTTGATAAACTCATAGGCTGCTACAGGGTCTCCCCTCAGACATCTCTTGTGAAGGTTGAAGAGATCCAGATCTCTCAACCTCCCCTCGTAGGGTTTTGTATGGAGGCCACTAATCGTTTGAGTGGCCCTCCTCTGAACCCTCTCCAGATTCTCCACATCCCTCTTGAAATGCAGCACCCAGAACTGGACACAGTACTCCAACTGTGGCCTGACTAGTGCCGCATAGAGGGGGAGCATCACCTCCCTCGATCTGTTGGTCATGCATCTACTAATGCACGATGAGGTGCGATTGGCTTTGTTGATGGCTTCGTTATACTATTAGCTCATGTTCATCTTGGAGTCAACTATGACTCTAAGATCCCTCTCAGCCACTGAGCTGCTGAGAAGGTCATCCCCCAACCTATAGATGTGCTGGGGATTCCTCCTCCCTAGGTGGAGAACCTTGCATTTGTCTTTGTTGAATTGCACCCTGTTTCGTTCTGCCCATTGACCTAACCTGTCCAGATCAGCCTGAATCCACTCCCTGCCCTCCGATGTGTTGACTTTGCCCCATAAGTTGGTGTCATCTGTGAACTTGGACAAGGTACTCTCCACACCCTTGTCCAAATCGCTGATGAAGATATTAAATAACACCGGTCCAAGGACTGACCCCTGCAGGACACCACTGCCCACCTCTTTCCAGGTCAAAAACAACCCATCCACCACCACACTCTGGATGCAGTCCCTAAGCCAGTTTGCCACCCACCTGACTGTGTAAGCATCCACTCCACAGCCTGCTAGCTTCCACATGAGAATAGGTTGCGAAACAGTATCGAAGGCCTTCTTAAAGTCCAAGTAGATGACATCTGCCTCAGCTCCAGTATCAAGGCAGTGTGTTACCTGGTCATAAAAGGCTATAAGGTTTGTCAGGCAAGATCTACCTGTGATGAACCCATGCTGGTTTCCTTTTGTATCATTTGCCCTGCTGGGCCTTCACAAATGTGCTCTTTAATGTTTTTTTCCAGTGTTTTCCCAAGGATAGAGGTAAGACTGACTAGCCTAAAGTTACCTGGCTTATCCCTTCTCCACTTCTTAAAAATGGGCACCATGCTGGCCCTTTTCCAGTCCTCGGGGACCTGGCTGGAGCACCATGAGTGCTCAAACAGCCATGCCAGTGGCTCAGCTATGGCACTGGCCAATTCCTTTAGCACCCGTGGATGGAAGTCATCCGGGCCTACTGACTTGTACCTATCCAGCCCCTCCAAGTGCTCCTTAACTAAGTCAGCACTAACCATTGGTGATCTAGTGCCTTCCAGACATCTATCTATGTTCAAATTGGGGGAACTGTCTTAGCCAGTACTTAAGAATACTGAAGTGAAGAACTCATTGAAGAGCTCCACCTTTTTCCCTGTGTTGGCCACCAACTGACCCGATTTGTCCTGCAGGGGCCCTATGTTACTCTGCACCTTCCTTTTGCTCGCTATGTATCTGTAGAAGGACTTTTTATTGTCTTTGATTGTTGTAGCCAGCCTAAGTGCCAGCCCTTGGCCTGCCTAACTGATTCCCTGCAATAGTGCAATATGACCTGAACTTTCCAGACATCTGCTGGGAATGCCAGCCCTTGGCCTGCCTAACTGATTCCCTGCAATAGTGCAATATGACCTGAACTTTCCAGACATCTGCTGGGAAGAGCAGTCAGCCAAGTCAGACCACTCATGTAGGTTCCTAGCTGAGATACAGGACCTCCATCTAACCCAGGAGGTGCACAGCCTCACCAGGGGAGATGGCTTGTTGGACCTGGTCCTGGCCACAGGTGACAACCTGGTGAGGGGTCTGCAGGTGCTCGACCACCTGGGCGATAGTGATCATCGCCTGCTGGAATTCACCAACCAGTGCAAGGTGGCAAAGACCTGCAGCAAGGCAGCAGCCCTGGACTTCAGGAGGGCGGACTTCAATGAGGTAAGGAGAATAGCCGGGAGGTACTGAGGTCCTGGAAGGGAGAGGAGTCGGGTGTCCAAGAAGAGTGGTTGTTCCTTAAGGAGACGATCCTCCAAGCCCAAAGGGAGGTAATCCCAACACGGATCAAAGGGGGCAAGAGGGTGCAAAAGCCCCCATGGCTCACCAAAAGCATATAGGAACGTCTCCTAGCTAAAAAGAAGGCATACACCCAATGGAAGGGAGGGGCCATCACCAGGGAGGACTATGCCTCGGCTGCTCAGGGCTGTAGTGGGGCAGTCAGGAAGGCCAAGGCAAAGATGGAACTGGGACTAGCTACCCGGATCAAGGACAACAAGAAGTCCTTTTTTTAAATACATAGGAGGTAAAAAGAAGGTACCGGGTAATGTGGGGCCTCTGCAAGGCACGCTAGGAAATCTGGTTGTTGCACCAGATGACAAAGCTAACCTATTTAACAATTTCTTTGCCTGCATTTTTCTGAGCAGGGACCGGGTCACCCCCGCCTCCCACCGGGACCCCCATAGGCCCCAGGGGAGGTGCACCCAGGCCTATGGTCAGTGAGGATCTAGTCCGGGAATTTCTGGAGTGACTGGACTTATTTAAATCAGCTGGTCCTGACGATCTCTACCCCAGAGTGCTGAGGGAATTAGCAGAGGTCATTGCAGGACCCCTGGCACAGCTTTACGAGCACTCATGGTGTGGTGCCAGAGGACTGGAAAAGGGCCAATGTGGTTCCTGTTTTCAAAAAAGTGAGGAAGGAGGACCCAGGAAACTATAGGCCAGTTAGTCTTACCTCAATCCTGGATAAGCTTTTTGAGAGAATTATCCTGGCATATGTCCGCGAGGGGCCAGCAAGGGAGATTATGTTTAGGGGCAACCAACATGGGTTCATTAGAGGCAGGTCCTGTCAGACCAACCTGGTGGCCTTCTACGACCAGGTCACAAAATCCTTAGATGCAGGTGTAGCAGTGGACATAGTATTTCTGGACTTTAGGAAGGCCTTCAACACTGTCTCTCACGCCATTCTCATTAAAAAACTAGGGGACTGTGGCATCGACACCTACACAGTCAATTGGGTCACTAACTGGCTGGAGGGCTGCACCCAGAGAGTGGTGGTGGACGGGTCCTATTCGACCTGGAGGGAGGTGGGCAGTGGGGTCCCCCAGGGCTCAGTCCTTGGGCCTGCACTGTTCAACACCTTCATCAGCAACTTGGACAAGGGGGTAAAAAGCACCCTGTTCAAATTTGCAGATGACACTAAAATGTGGGGGGAAGTGGGCACTCTAGAAGGGAGGAATAGGCTGCAATTAGACCTAGACAGGTTACAGGGGTGGGCAGATGAGAACAGGATGGGTTTCAACACTGACAAGTGCAAGGTACT
>NW_005842478.1:117031-118488 GCF_000455745.1 Alligator sinensis
GGGCTAGGATCTGGAACCAACTTCCAAGAGAAGTGGTGCCGGCTCCTACCCTGGGGTTCTTTAAGAGGAGGCTAGACAAATACCTTGCTGGAAGTGGGGGCAAGGGGACTAAAAAGCCCCCTTTCCAGCATAATGGAATAGTCTCCTTTTGTGCCCCAAGGATCACTCCCTTGAGAAACTGCAAACCCTCCTGGACCCCCATATGCTCAATGCTCTTAAGTTCAGCCATCTCACTAACTAGACTTGTAAGTTTACTAAAATTGACCCTTCTGAAGTCTAACACTTTAGCCTTGCTGGTTATTTTTCCCGCCCTTCATTGGATTGTAAATTTGACCAAATGATGGTCACTATCTTCCCGGCTACTGTGCACTCACAGGTTACCCACAAAATCATCCCCTGTTGCTAAGAACAGGTCTAGCAAGGCATTACCCCTAGTGGGACTGGACACCTCCTGAGTCAGATGGAGGTCCTACATGCAGTTTAAGAACCTACGTGAGTGGTTTCTTTTGAATGTCTGCTCCACCCAGCAGATGTCCAGGTAATTTAGGTCCCCCATGACCACTGCCTCTCTCACCTGAACAGCCTCTGAGAGCTGCCTGACAAATACAAGGTCTAGCTCATCATCCTGATGAGGAGGTCTATAGTAGACCCCCACTACCAAGTCCTTAACCCCTGGATCCCCTTGTATCCTGACCCATAATGATTTCGTATTCCCCTCCTCTTCCCCTGCCTTGATGATGGTAGATGTGTACTGCTTCCTAACATAGAGCTAGGAGTAGCGTCCAAGATCAAAGATAATAAAAAGTCCTTTTTCAAATATATAGGGAGGATGAAGAAGGCACCGGGAAACGTGGGGCCCCTGCAAGATACGCTGGGCAATCTGGTGGTTGCGCCAGAGGAGAAAGCAGATATCTTTAACAAATTCTTCACCTCCGTTTTCTTGTGCAGGGACCGGGACTCCCTCACTGTGATTGAAGACAGACTCAAGGGGAACGCCTGCAGACCTAAGGTTGAGGAGGACCGGGTTAGAGTGTTTCTGGAGGGGCTGGACGTGTTCAAATCAGCAGGTCCAGATGCTCTCCACCCCAGGGTGTTGAGGGAGCTAGCAGGGGTTATTGCAGGGCCCTTGGCATGGCTTTACGAGCACTCGTAGTGCTCGGACCAGATGATTGGAAGATAGCCAATGTGGTTCCCATCTTTAAAAAAGGAAGGAGGGAGGACCTGGGCAACTATTGGCCCGTCAGTTTTACCTCAATCCTGGGGAAACTCTTTGAGAAGATTATCAAGGAGCACATCTGTGATGGGCCGGCATCGGGGATGATGCTCAAGGGCAACCAGCACGGTTTCATTAGGAGCAGGTCATGTCAGACCAACCTGATTGCCTTCTATGATCAGGTCACAAAAGCACTGGATGCAGGTGTCGCCGTGGATGTAGTCTTTCTGGACTTCAGCAAGGC
>NW_005842478.1:119020-159359 GCF_000455745.1 Alligator sinensis
TGACACTGGTCAGGCCACAGCTGGAGTACTGTGTCCAGTTCTGAGCACCCCACTTCAAGAGGGATGTGGACAACATTGAGAGGGTCCAGAGGAGGGCCACCCGCATGATCCGGGGACAGCAGGGCAGACCCTACAATGAGAGGCTACAGGACCTGAACCTGTTCAGCCTTCATAAGAGAAGGCTGAGGGGGGACCTGGTGACCATCTATAAACTCACTAGGGGGGACCAGAAGGGTTTGAGGGAGACTTTGTTTCCCCTAGCGCTCCCCGGGATAACAAGGAATAACAGCCACGAGTTGTTGGAGAGTAGGTTTAGATTAGACATCCATAAGAACTACTTCACAGTCAGGGCGGCTAGGATCTGGAACCAACTTCCAAGGGAAGTGGTGCTGGCTCCTACCGTGGGGGTCTTTAAGAAGAGGCTTGATGCTTACCTGGCTGGGGTCATTTGAGCCCAGTTTTCCTCCTGCCCAGGCAGGGTGTCGGACTTGAAGATCTACAAGGTCCCTTCCGACCCTACTTCTATGATTCTATAATTCTATGAAATCCACCCTCCTGAAGTCCAGGGCTGCTGCCTTGCTACAGGCCTTTGACACCCTGTGCTGGATGATGAATTCCAGCAGGCGATGATCGCTATTGCCCAGGTGGTCGAGAACCCACAGTCCCCTCACCAGATCATCACCTGTGGCCAGGACCAGGTCCAACAAGGCATTTCTCCTTGTAGGACCATGCACCTCCTGGGTTAGATGGAAGTCCTATAACTCAGCTAGGAACCTACATGAGCGGTCAGACCTAGCTGACTACTCTTCCCAGCAGATGTCTGGATAGTTTAGGTCACCTATGATGACCACGTCCCTTGACTTAACTACCTCCGTGAGCTGACCTGAAAATTCCCGGTCCAGCTCTTCCCCCTGGTTAGGTGGTCTGTAGTAGACCCCCCACCATTAAGTCCCTTTCCCTCCGACCCCTTTGTATTCTGACCCAGAGCACTTCAGTCTGCCCCTCCTCTGATCCAGTGCTGTTTACTAAGGATGCGTGTTGCTCTTTGACATAGAGCACCACACCCCCACTTTTCCTCCCCACTCTATCCTTCCTGTACAGCTTATAGCCCTTGATGTTTACTGCCCAGTTGGGCATTTGGATTCCACCAAGTTTCAGTGAGCCACACTATGTCTGGGTTTGTGTTAGCTAGCAGGAGGGCAAGTTCCTCCTGCTTGTTCCCTATACTATGAGCATTAGTGTAGAGGCTTTTAAAGCCTCCTGAAGGTGTATGCACCTCCTCCCTAATCCCAGGACTATCTGGGCCCCTGTCTCTTACCTGAGTATTTCTTGTGCTCATTGCCTGTCTTGGCTGAGTTGTTCCTGTGGGTGCCACTTGGTTCCGTGTTCCCTGGCTCCCTCCATCCTCATCCTCCCCTTCCCCCGATTAGCCTAGTTTAAAGCCCACGGGGGGAGATCAGCCAACCTGAAAGAGAACACACGCTTACCTTTGCGGGAGAGGTGAAGCCCATCCCACCCGAGCATGTCTCTTGTTCTAAAGTATGGGTCGTGGTCCAAAAAGCCGAAGCCCACCTCGAGACACCATTTCCAAAGCCGCAAGTTGACCTGTCTATGCAGGTCTCATGGCGTCATCCACATCCACTCACTGGAAGGACAGGTGAGAAGACCATATTGGGCATGCACATTATCCAACACTTCCTGAACAACAGGATCAGGATTTGTTGGGGTTTCTAGGGACTTTGTGGCTTCTAGGGAGTTCTGGCAGAAACAGAGTTAATTTACCTCTGTCCAGGTCACCCTACTTTACATATGTCAGGTATTTTTGAAGCACAGCAGCATACAGTTTAGCTTTATCATATTCAGCTAAACCTGACCTTTGGAGAATGTCCCTTATTTCAGCATCCAATAAGTGGGCCACCTCTGCTATTTAACTCAAGTGGTGGAGGAGCCCTTAATGCTCCATCTGGTGGCTGGGCACCAGGTACATTTTTTCCACATGCTCCATCACTGCTTAGTCAAAAGCCCCTTGAGGGATAGCAAAACTTAACAGGGAGCTGATAAACCCCCTCCCAGATTGTTTCACCATCTGTTTCTTTCTTTTAAGAGACAATCTTTTATTACTTAGGCTTTTTATAATTTTTCATCTCTTCTTCAGTATGTAGATTTGGTGGGGTGTCAAAGGAATGTTTCCTTTTCAGATGTTCAGAGCAATTTCTGAAATGACCTGTTTAAACTCTGGACAAAAGATTGCTAATGGTCCACAAATTATAATGCTGTTGGAAGCCCTCCGGCTACCAAAAGAGGTGGCCGTGATACATGTGAGAGGCCATGGCAAAGCTGCAGACGAACGCCAGAGAAAGGAAAATGCGAAGGCTGATGTGGCAGCCAAAGAGGCAACACAGATGGGCGGAGAGGCAGTGTTTCAGGGCTCGGTCCATGAGGTCTCTTCTTATTTAGAAGATTGTGAAGTGAAGTATGGTCCAGGGTCAGATAAGCTAGCCGCCGAGCTTAAGGCCAGTAAAAATTCACAGGGATGGTAGATCGTACCTGGAGGGAAGGTGTTGATACCTCGAGGCTTATTGGGAGAAATACTCCATCAACTGCACGCCTCCACTCATATGGGAGGTACTGCAATGGGGGACTTGTTGACTCGTCAAATGGTGGCCCCAGGCCTATACTTAGACGCCCAGAGGGTGGTCTCTCAGTGTCCGACCTGCCAGAAGGTGAACCCAAAATCCGCAAGACCACCAGTTCCCATGGGAGAGAGACCATGGGCCCAGTATCCTGGACAAGCTTGGCAGATTGACTTCGCTGAACTTCCCAAGTCTGGTCGGTACCATTACCTGCTGATACTAGTTGACCAATTAACTGGATGGGTAAAAGCATATCCCACAAGAACGGCTACCACATCCACAGTGGCACGAGTACTACTCTACAAAATAATACCCAGATTTCTGTTGCCTGAGTCTATTGAGTCAGATCAAGGCAGTCATTTTGCGGGGAAAATAGTACAGGAAGTGTCCAAAGCTTTAGATATCAAATAGAAGCTCCATGCTCCATGGAGACCCCAGAGTTCAGGCCAGGTGGAGCGCATGAATAAAACACTGAAGGCCATGTTAACAAAAATCTGTATTGAGACTCATTTAAAATGGCCACAGGCACTCCCACTAGCTTTAACTCGTATTCGTAGCACACCACACAGAGGGATTAAATTGTCACCTTTTGAGTTGATGTTTGATATGCCTCCCAGAGTCTTGCCAGCAGGGTGGAGGGAACAGGTTACTATAAAATTAGATAAATCTGAAATTTAAAAACATGTTGTTGCCTTGCAGTCTGTTTTGTCTTCCCTACCCAGGTTTGCTGCACCCTTCCAGAGCCTCCCGCTTGATGCACCGATCCACAACTTTAAGCCGGGTGACCAAGTTTTGATAAAGAAGTAGAGAAAGGATCCCCTGATAGAAACGTAAAAAGGACCCTATCAGGTACTACTGACCACACAGACAGCCGTTCGCTTGGCAAATAGTGACAAGTGAACCCACTGTTCGAGAGTAAAGCCTTTTCATCAAGAGGACACCAACTCCCAGGGTGTGGTCACTCCAAAAGCTGACAACACCCAGGAACAAGAAGCCGACAAATAAAAAAATAAACCAATAGGAGATCTAAAGATACGCTTGCTTAAATGTGGACTCTAATCTATATTTTTGGGCTCCTGCCCTTTTCAGATATCTCAAGAAGCCTCTATAGCCCTACGTCTGGTTGTTGTACATGTATTGATAGTACCTATGCTGGAACTCTTCCTATGAGTAATTACAAGGTATCAAACCTCATCTGGTTAAGGTCCACCTACATCCCAATTCCTCATGCTGCCCCTATCGGCAAATTACAATACACTACAATGATACTACTGGTAAAAGCTCCCCAAGTGATAAACCTGGTATACACACTACCTGTATGAGCTTGCCCCCTGGCAACCAGAAGGGACTCTGGTCCACAATCCTTAAAGATTGGCCTTCAGCTCTCCAACCCTCCGCCCCTCCTTCAGATTCATGGATGAGAAATTCCTGGGTAACCCTTCTCAAGACCTCCGCCCGAGTCTTAACTAACCATAGTTGCCTTTTGTGTGCACTTACCCCTGTTTCTAGTGATGAGGGAGTCCCTTTCTTGCCTATTCCCCTCAATAGAACAGGTATAGTCTCTGATTGGGGCTTTAATCGCAATTTTAATTTCTCTTCACGATACAATGGTTCTAGAAAAATCCTGGTGGCAAAAATTAAGGGCTCTATTTGCATTTCCCAGCAGGAAGGGGGATTTAAGGTTGGGCAGTCAAAATGCCAAGAAACATGGATTGCCAAAGAAGTGGCCCCTCGGGAGGGTGCTTGGGTATGTGCAAATACCTCATATAACATGTTTGAACCCTGTGGCTGCCTATTGGGTAAGGAACAAATGTCAGTTTGGGGCCACAATTGTACCCACAGTCAAAACGGTACCATTATAAAAGCAAACCCTAGGATAAGAGGCTCATTAACTTTAACTTTGATATTCTCTCACTCCACCATAACCAATAAAACCTGTGGTCTATGGTGGATTTGTGGGCGATGGGCATATAGACAGCTTCCCCCTAATTGGACAGGGACTTGTTATCTAGGCGCTTTGATTCCTGGTGTTTGGATAACTGAGCCTGCATCTTTTGGCACTTGGACAACACAACCCAACACCTATTGCGTCAAGCGCAGCACTGATAACTCCTTTAAAAAGATAGCCGCAGGAGGGGGCCAGCGATGGGGTACCGATGAATGGCCAGCGGAGAGGATCATTCAATATTATGACCCAGCTACCTGGGAACCAAATGTGGTTGGGAGGGAGCCCACCTATCTAACAAATCGCATTATTAGACTCCAGGCCATAGCAGAGATAGTCACTAACAAAACTGCCGCAGCCTTGCGTCTGATCGGCAACCAGCTAACCCAGCTACGCACTACGATACTGCAGAACTGCTTAGCTCTTGACTACTTACTTGCCAGTGAAGGAGGGGTGTGTAAGAAGTTAAATTTGTCCAACTGTTGTGTTAAAATCGATGATAATGGTGAATTGATAAAGACCTTAGCGGATGATACAAAAAAGATAGCACATGTACCAGTCCAAACATGGAATGGGTGGAACCTTGATTGGTTAACCTCCTGGCTTCCCCAGATTGGATGGTTAAGGGGTGCGCTAGTGGCCTTCTGTATATTAATGACGACGCTTTGCTTGCTTCCCTGTATGATACCTTGTATCATGGCCCTTCTGAGACGAACTGTTCGGTCAGTTGTCAACCACAAGATGGTTGTACGTTATCAAAAATTGGCCATCGCTGACCGTTGCTAAAGATAGAGTTAAAAAGCATCTTGAGGGGGGAGTTGTGGTACAAATCTGTTATAATCTAGTCAATATGTTATAATTTAGTCAATACGTTATAATCTAGTCATTATGATTTTGCAATAATGCTTGTGTAGCAGCTGTGTAATAAAAATATCTCATAATCCCTTGAGCAAACCACACAAGGTCTCACGGCTGAGTTATGGGCTGCTTTTTGGCTGCTTTTTCTCTTCCTCTTCCTATAGTGGATAAACTTTAAACCCTGTCATAATAAAAAATAATTCGGATAACGCTTGGCAAGGCTCAAGGCTTCCTGTCAATACAATGATTGATGCTTGCTCATCCTTATCTAATGTCCTAAAGTTACACTAAGATACAAGGTTACTAACAGACATTAATTTTGCTATAATTATGTTTTAAAATTACGAATGTATTAAGCTTTGCCAAGAAAATATAACCAATCACGTATCGTTACGCAGAAACCCTATGTAAGCTATAAAAATAAAACTCTGAGCACAACTCAGAGTCGACTCTGATTTGGGTAACTTAACCCCTCAGTCGATCTGTTTGCGCAAACAATAAAAGATGGACCCAACCTGACTGTGTGTGACTCTCTCCTTGAGGTGGATTGAAAAGAGCCTCCAGGGGCATGAAACTAGCCATTTGTGCAACATTACCATTAAGGCAAATGGGGCCACCATCTCCAATGTTAGATTTTCTTGCCAGACATGCCTGTGTGCTAGTTATGTATATTTGAATTGAGTGTTTTTGGCTCCTCCTTATGAGCATGGGACCTCATTTTTAAAAGCAGCTGCTGGTTCCTACATGTGGGGATACATTGTATTAATGCTAACAATACACCAATACTTAAAACTACTACAAAGGATTGTAAGGCCACATTTAGAGTGCCAGTAGCAGTCAGGGGGGCATCCAAAAAGGGTTTTTCACCAGCAATGCCGTGTGGCTTCTTTTGCTGTATCTAGCAAATGAATTACTGTTTTACCCACATGTTGTGCTGTAACAACAGTGTGTTCTGCTGAAGTTTGAACTTTCTGGACCTTTTTATGCAGGTCTGGATGATGAATTAGCTGTCCATCCCTAATGGGATGTCACTGTTCTCTCATCTGACTGCTCTGTTCCACCAGTTGCCTGATTCCTCCCTGTGCCTTGTCTGCCTTAGCCTTCCAATGATCAGCTTCTAGTTTTTCAACTTTTCCCTCTGCTTCTCTTTGTTTTTCTCTTTCCTCTTTGCAGTGTTAATGAGGCTGAGGTTCTGTGTTGTAAGTATTTGAACATTAGTTTTCCAATTTTCTATTTCTTTTTTTGCAGCCACAATTTCCAAATCTTGGTCTGCAATTTTGTCTTGTGCCTGCTTTTTAGCAGCCACAATTTCTAATTTTTGGTTTTCAATTTTGTTTTGCAATTGAATAACATCTTGCTGCAGGGCATGACATACTTGGATCATCCCTTGCATCAATGCACTTTTTCTAACTTTTTTGTAGGATAGAAGCTGCCAACGTTCATGTCTCAGAGAACACAGATAACGTCCACTGCATATTCAATAGCCTTGCTGACTAGCAACTGAAAAGCAAGCCTTGTACCGTTTCTTTAGCTACTTCACCACCAGGTGTCATACACTTTATGTATATGACTACACAAAGAACAGCTGCCAAGAAAGCCAGGCTGTAGACAAGATTTGGTATTGAGCCAGAAAGCTGTGTGAAGACACAAATGGTATAGCTGGTATTTCTGTAGTCATCCTGGCTCTGTTCATTTCTAGGGATGTTGTGCTGATAAAGACTGAAGTGTCTGCTGGTGAAATGGATTCAGGAATGGACTGAGGAGAATCTTCCTTTTCTACAGGATATGAATGGTTAGAGGTGTTAGCCTCACCCCTGGAAGCAGAGTCACTACCAACCTGTCTTGCATTATCTCTGTTCTTACTGAATGAACTAGTTTCTCCTTCAACAGAGGAGGAGTGTGTAGTGAGTCCTGTGACAGCAACACTTTCTTTCACAACATCTTCAGTTTTCATAGTGTAGCTTTCCATCACTCTTCTCATCAGTGTAAACTCTTCAGCAGGCTTGCTAGGAACAGATTTTATTACGGCAGGTGTTGTCTGGAATATGGCACTCTCAGGACTGCTTTCAATGGATGGGGCATTTGAAGTAAATCTTCTGGGGTCAGCATCTGATTTGTCAGCTACTGGGCTTATAATATCTCCTGTGGATCTGTTTGTTGATCCCATGGACTTGTCAAACCCTTTCATGACCCATGTGGGATCAGAATTAAATCTACTGGGAACAGGGCCTGACGCATCAGCTTTTGTACTTGTAGGAGGTCCTGTGGATTCTTCTGTAGATCCTATATAGCTCTGAGATCTTGTCATGACCAGTGTAGGATGTGAATTAATTCTGTTGGTAATAGTGCTCAATGCAATTGCTTTTCTGGTTGTAGAAGATTCTGTGGGATCCCATGTAGATTCTATGTAGCTTTCAAAGTTTTTCATGACCGGTGTAGTATAAGAATTAAATCTGTAAGGTTCAGTGGTTGGCACATCAGCTTTTCCACTTGTAGAAGATCCTGTGGCTTCTTGTGTGGATCCTACAAAACTCTCAGGCCTTCTCACAGGAGATGTGGTATATGGAGTCAGTCCACTGAGATTAGTGTCTGATGCATGAGCTGCTGGGTGTGTAATAAGTCTCATGGAAACCTCATTCCCATATGTAGCAGGATCAGAGTATGTAGCAGTGTTAGTCCCTGGGATCACAGAGGAAGGTTTTGTAGAGAGCCACATAGACTCTTGCACAACCAGTGTGGCTATGTTTGTACCCTCTGCCCTTACAGCAGAAACATTTGTTGCCTCTGAAAGTGTTGTGCCAGCCACGTAACTAGGACTCACTGAGCCACTGGTCTGGGTTGCAGTGGACACGACACCTCCAATAACTCTCTGAAATACGCCTGCCTTTTCTTGTAGTAATACGGAACTGATGGGATTTGAAGGTGAAGGAGTTGGAGGGGCATTTTTTCGGTCAAGTTCTGTGACTCTCACCTTCACCCAGCTCTCCTCTGGATTTGCACAAAATTCCCTGGACTTTTTAGTACTAAATCTGAAACAAGAAAGGAAACAGCAACAATCAAGAAAAACAGAAAAATCACAGTATTTGATTAAGAGCAAGATTAACTGGTTCAAGTTGGTTGTTTGTGAGCCCAGAAGCTCATTCTACATTGGTGGAAATTGGTGAGATCATGTTCCCAAAATATTATCAACCCAGTTGTTGTTCTGAAATCACTTAGGTTTTTATATTAGGAAAGATAAAATAAAAGACAAATAACATAAGAGATCTAATAAATGTGGGAGATCATAATGAATCACTGTTTCATAGATTTCATAGACATTAGGGCTGGAAGGGACCTCAGAAGATCATCAGGTCCAGCCCCCTGCCCAGGGGCAGGAAGTCAGCTACAGTCAAACGATCCCAGCAAGATAAACATCCAAGCGTTTCTTAAAAGTCCAGAGTAAGTGCCTGCACCACCTCTGGAGGGAGTCTGATCCAGGCCTTGGGGGCTTGGACAGTAAAGAAGTTTTTCCTTACGTCCAGCCTAAAACTGTCTTGGAGGAGTTTGTGACAATTGGACCTTGTCATCTCTTGGGGCGCTCTGGTGAACAGACGTTCCCCCAGATCCTGGTAAGCACCCCTGATAAATTTATAGGTGGCCACCAGGTCCCCTTTGAGCCTGCGCTTCTCCAGGCTGAAGAGTCCCATGGCTCGCAGCCTCTCTTCATAAGGCCTGTTCTCTTGCCCTCTGATCATGTGCATGGCTTCTTAGGGCAGACTTTCTTTTTTGAATTCATTGTCAAGTAACTGCTATGAAATAGGTCAGTAAGACAAATTATCCCCCTGGAATGCTGTGTAGCTGATGCCATGCTCACACAGTACTTTTATTCACACCCAAAAAAAGGTATGTGCTTTGACTAACTCACATGAGTTGAGTTAGACCCAGGTGAAGTAACTCCTTCAAAGATGTAAATCATCTCCTTGTCTTTTTCTCCAGGGCTGAAATTCTGTGTACAGGTTTATAAACAAGCTTATAAATAAAAATTACATAATATTTTATCATTCTCAAGGTTTTTAAAACATGTATTTCTGTAGTCTTGTGAGCTTTCTGGATGATGATGGGCTTTCAAGCACTAGTCTACTACTAAAGGCATGTGAGACAACTGACTAGCCCTCCTATATATGTGATTCCAGGAAAGAGGCTTCATCACTCTGTTCCTCAGTCTCCTCTTAGTAAGACAACCCTTACAGTTTTCCCTGCTCCACCTCTTTGCCCTTAAAAACTGACAAAATAGGTAGTGACTGCTTCAAGTGGGTCCAGCTCCTACCAGCCAGAAGGCCCAGATCTCGTATTAAATAGAAATAATTCACTGAATACAATAAATAATTTCCTGCATGCTCTTTACTTTGATACAAAAGCTTCTTCAGAGTTGGGGCCCATTTATTCTTACGACTGCTCATGATTTCATTCTGGAATTCATGTTAAGAGGAGAAAATGGTGTACTTACATGATAACAGACTTGGGACAGGATGGGTCTGTTTTCTTGTAGCTCTTCAACAGCCTCAGGGGTAATTCTTTTGTAAAACCCTTACACATTGTTGCACATCCAACAAATGATTTTGGTTGTCCTAAGGCAAAAAGTGTGACACACATATCATGTCATGCTGGGGTATAATGAGAGCTACAGATCAACTTCTTTCTCTCTATTAGTGAAAGTATGTTATGAAGATTTTGCAGCTGAAAGACAAAGAATGCTTCCATGCTGCAAAGCACCCTTATCAAGGACATTCTGGTCATAGCTATGAACATCATGTAAGGCATATTTTCTGATGGCTAGAAAAAATAATGTAAAAATGAAGGCCCCTTAGAATATCAGTGATTAAAGCTCTTACCCTGGGACCTAAATGGATCAGGCCTTCACTGTTGGGTCATCAGTTCTGATCCAGATGCCACCCCACTTGATTAGGTGTTTGTGAAAGATCTCAGTTCTTTTCCTAAGGACATACGTGCTCTGTCACATATGAGGCTGCTAAAGCTGTCACTAATTACAGTGCTCTTCTTGGCAGGCTCAGGCTATGGACAAACAAAGTTCAGTCAGTTAAAAAGGAGCTTAGCATGGGGTAGTGATATGTGATAACTGTCTGGCTGTCCACTTTTACCCAGTGGTAAGTGAAAGCTAAACAGAAGAAGCTTTCCCTAGCATGAAACAAAACAACATCATCCTTTTTCATGTTCACTTACCAGGGGCTAAGAGACAGTAGATGCACAGGTACCACAGAACTGAAGCTCCATGGAAAGTCCTTACTGTCTGTTACCTTGCCCTAGTTCCTTTGTCTAGATGTTCAGGAGGCAGACCAAGAAGGTCACCCCACTCAGTAGAGCAGAGTTGAGGCAAATTGCCAGGAGGGCAGGGAGAAGTTTTCCTGACATATAGCTACTCTGCAGTGGAGCTTTCTGTATTGCAATTGCTGCTGCAATGAGTCAGTATTTAGGCTGGTCTGAGCTGGCTGTCAACCAACTAGCTCAGGTAGTGCTACAGTGTAGCCCTAGCAGCAGCCAGCTTACTGCAGACTTGCCCCCATGTATTTACCCAGCTTCCTCTCCAGTGGTGCCTATACAAATAAACCCTGTCCTCCCATGCATCACCATCCTCTGTGAGTGTCCCTTGGATTCTGAAGAAAGGTTCAAAGAAAGTATCATTAGGGATTATATGGTATTTTTAGAGTTATAGTTTATGCTTAGATATTAAGGGTCCCTAGGCAGAGGCTAATATATGAGTCCTTCCTTCCTCTTTCCTCCTTCCACACACATGGGGTAACATGAACTGCAAGTGTAACCTAAATGTACCCTACTGTGGCCTCTCCCCGCCCCATGGTTTTGATCCCCTCCTCCTTATGAGCACATGTTGCACAGTCACCATCATATTTGCTCCTTGTCTGTGTTGGAGTCTACATTTCATTTGGGAAACCAGGTCCTGGCTGTTTAACATAGCACAGCAGACCGGGTGCAGCTCTGTACAGCAAAGCTTGGCTCTCTGCTGAATCAACATCTACAAATTTGGCAGCTGAGATTTCCACAGGAGTCAGTGGTGCCAGCAGATGGGAGCAGGCAGCCAGCATATCCTCTGATGTTAACTAGCAGAGCTCAAAGATGAGTCAATACAGAGACAACAGCTTACATTGGCTGAGGATCTGGCCCATCCTGACTTGATCTGTAAATCGAACAAATCTGCTCTGATGCTAACTGGGGGGATATGATCATCCAACCCTGCAAAGGCACTTGTCTGAATCACTTTTCAGTCTGCAACTGCTCTGTATCAGTTCAAACAACCTCCCTTGTTTTTCATGGTTCTTTTAGAGACAAATCGTTGCTTCCCTGCCTATGTGCTCACCTTCATTGCTTCCCTGCCTGTATGCTCACTTTTTCCTATCTTCTCTGTTGGAGCTCAGTTAAAGAATTTT
Organism: Alligator sinensis; assembly: GCF_000455745.1. Classification (NCBI taxonomy): domain Eukaryota; kingdom Metazoa; phylum Chordata; order Crocodylia; family Alligatoridae; genus Alligator; species Alligator sinensis. The sequence continues at coordinate 130,897 of NW_005842478.1, forward strand.
AGAGGACTCCATTTACCCAGGCACAGCCTGCATTTTAATCAGTTAGAGGAAGAGCCTGTGCTAGGGTTCCCAGGGGTCCATGTATGTGTTCCAAGTGACTAAGCATGAGCTGTGTCCCTGTGTTTGTTTGTAGGTTATAGAGTGATATGTGACCGCCCCCCCCCTGCCACTAGCTCATAGCTGGGGGGTCGTTGCGGCTTGTGCTGATTCCTCGATAATACTCACTTTCACTCACACTCAAGCAGATTCTGCCTTAGGCTTTCAGGAAGCAGAGTCCAGACCAGGGAGCAAGTTGGCTGGTTAATATCTCCAGGGACCTCAACTCCCATCCTAAATGAGAGCAGCTCCTGGAGTCTTCAGTTCTTCCTCAAATCAGATCTCCCATAGTTGTAAGTATTATAAGCCCATCCCCTATTATCACATGGCCTGACCTCATCTCTACTTAAGACAAAGTCGGCAGGTTCAGACTGTGGTTCTTGGTCCAGGCACTCTGTGCTACTCTGGTGTAAAAGGGCTATAGAGCTGGAGTGCCCCCTAGAGAGGACTGTGCTGTGATTGTGGGGACCACTCCTGAACTGCCTCCACACCGGGGACTGCACATAGGTAATAAAGGACTCTATGAATCAGCTCTGCATCCGCACAGTTCTCTCCAGGGCCACTCCAACTCATATGGCCCTTTTACACCAGAGCAACATAAAGGGCCTGGAGCAACCATTGCTCCATCTGAGTCACATCTGTTGTTTTTAGCTTAAACAGAGGCAAGCCTGATGCTCCCTTATAGAGGACTCCATTTACCCAGAGACAGCCTGCATTTTAATCAGTTAATCAGCCTCTTCTGAGGTTCCCAAGGATTCATATACATGTTACAAGTAACTAAGCATGAGCTATGAGTCCAATATCCAACATCAAGGACAGATTTTCCCATCTTGATGAAAAGTTCCTTAAACAAGAATCACAGTTTGGAAGTCAGTGACTGCCGCTCCAGTGCAGTAAGAGGAGCCAGAATCAGACCTAAAGAAAATTCAGCAGTGCATGTAAATGCAGAGAGCGCAGCACACAGGCCAGCAGGTAGCAGGGTGGGTAAGCTGTTCTAACTGGAACATAGATGTAAGGGGTTGAGCTGATTGCTCTCCACAGAGCTTGGCTGTTTAACTCATGGAGCTCTGTCTGACACCAGCCTCCAGATCACCCATTCCCCTGAGTTTGTTTGTAGGTTATAGAGTGATCTGTGACCCACACTCCCCTGCCATTAGTTCATACTTTTGGGGGGTTGTTGAGGCTTATGCAGATTCCTAGGTCATGCTCACTTTCACTCACACTCAGATTCTGCCTTAGGCTTTCAGGAACCAGAGTCCAGATCAGGGGTCAGGTTGGCTGGTTAATATCTCTTTAGGCTACTTTGTGCCGTCTTAATGCCTCCTGCTCCAGGGACCTCAGCCTCCATCCTAAATAAGAGCAGCTCCTGGAGATCTCAGCTCTTTCTCAAGCCAGATCTCCCATATAAGCCCATCCCCTACTAATTCTTTTTAGGGCATCTCATGGCCTGACCTCATCTCTACTTAGGACAAGACAGCAGGTCAGACTCTGGCCATGCTGGGGACTGCACACAGATGAGATGTGGATTCGGAAACTAATAAACTCTGCAGCAGGGTAGGACTTGTAAATACAAAGATGCTGCCCAGCTAATAAACTCCACAGAAGGGTAGGACTTGTATTTATAGCTCCTACCCTGCTGTCGAATTTATTAGCTGCCTGCACCTTAATAGGGGTGCACCTGTAAACACTGAGATGTTTACTGTGCAGTTAATTAGTCAACTGTGCAGTAAACATCTCCTGTAGTTGCAGGTGTAGAACTGGAGAGATCTGCCCTTCCCTTTTCATATTGCTACCTGGAGTAGCATCCTGGTTCAATGGGAGGATAACCTTCCTATGGGTGAGAACATGACTAAGAATCACTGGTTCACGCATACCGCTTGCTGCTAAGCCCTAGAGGCCATTAAATGAGTTTTTTATCGTATTGCATAGGAAAGGATTATTACAGAGATTCCTGCACATACTGAACAGAACTGCACACATGACAATAGAGTTGCCCCGTTATCCCAGTCTGCATGCCCACATGTATATGCAGATTAGCTCCCAGGTAAACACTCATTCTTGGCTCGACAGATGTCTCCATTTCAATTCAATTCAATTCAGTTCAATTTATTAAGGATTCTGGCTGAAAGCCATGCTCCCAAAAGTAACATAACAGACATAAAACCATAATATAAATTTGAACAAAAATAACAGGAATGCAAGTATTTCTCAAATAGGACCAACCGTTATAAAAGCAGCAGTATTCCTACTCCTAGAACTAACAAAATCAAGTACATATATAGTGATAGATCAGATCATGAATCTATACAATTGTTGTGCATAGGTCCATAATTAACACAGTAAAAAACATAGTGATAAAGTTTATTGGTCATATCAACAATAAAGGATGTTTAGCTCTGATAGCTTCAGCCTTGTAAGCAAAAACTGCATGAAGGTTTACTAAATATTGATCTGTTTGCTGGCGGGGCCATATTAATTTCCCTGTATTTGAGAAATATGTCAATTTCTGCAAGAACGGTGATAAATACTTTCTCCTTATGTCATTATACAGAGGGCATTCTAAAACATAATGAATAGTGTTTTTCAAAACTCCTGGATAGGCTGGGCAACATCTTTTAGCCCTTGGAACAGAAGTCTATGTCCAGCCAAAACAGCTGTGGGCATCTGTTCGGTTCTGAGTCTAGTCAAAGAGGTTCACCATTTATTGTTGAGAGCCAGCTGTAAACACCTTTCTCCCCACCGATCTAATTTCCAAATAATATATAGAGGGGTGATGTGAGTAGCCCTGACAGAGGTCTGAATACCAGGTCCTCTCTGCCTATTAGATACTTTTATTAGAGCACATTCTAAGACATTACATCTTAATACCACGAATCACATTCAGTCACAATGAGATTCAACCCTCTCTCCCCCATCCTAGTAAACCTTTCCTATCTTAAATAGCTCTACTTCAGAGCAGCTTAGGACTTACCTGCAACCAGTCTTTCCAAAATCCACAGCCCTAGCAACAGTATAAGGCGCAAGACAGAAGAGCTTTTCATGGTCCTGAGATCAAAGGAGCTAATGTTGTAATGAAGTAGGAATACTTGACAGTTTCTCTTTTGAGTCTATCCTGGAGACAGAAGTGTTAGCAGAATGGCCACTGCTAGCAGTTCCACACATATTTTAATCCTCACTGTCAGGATACCACCACCCACATGCTGGACTGTGATGAAATGAGATGCAAGGAAAAACAAGGACGTTTAGGCAATAGCAATACAGCCAGGGCTGACTCGGAATTCCCCAGCATTCTGTGTGCCTAATCTGTAATAGATTTTCTTTTCATAGAAGGTGGCAGGGGAAGACCAAAAAAGGAGTTGTCAGCTGAAAGCAGGGTAGATTTTCTTTTCATAGAAGGTGGCGGGGGAAGACCAAAAAAGGAGCTGTCAGCTGAAAGCAGGGGAAGTGTCTGCACAAGAATGTGTATGATATAACTGAATCCAGTTAATATGGGCAATGAGAGCAGAGAGAATGCAGTAGCATGGGGATTAGCACAAGCTACCAGCCAGAGTGAAAACTCTTCTTCCATCCAGGGTTTGTTGCCTGATTCCTAAAGCTTGCACTGCTGTGCCCTCACTGCAGCTGTACCCCATGCTAGCTGGATCAAGTAAGCACAAGTATTCTAGAGCAGGGGTTTTCAAACTTTTTTAAGGAGTGTACCCCTTCTGGGTACACTTCTGGCAGAGCAGGGGTCCTGAGAAGGGAAGTGGCGATGGCCAAACGTGGGAGGGGGAGGTGGTGGTGGCGAGGAAGCAGGTCTTGCCCCAAAGAGCTCTAAACCCAGAAAAACATGTAGAGAGAGGAGAACGGATTACAATATACAGAGGTGATGAGGGATGGGGAATGTGTCTTATTGGTGCCATGGAACAGGATTGGCCTTGTTTTGGTCAATCACCCTGAAGTCAATGGTCTGAAGTTGATTTACATATCTGAATATTAAGTTCCTTTTTCCCAACTGACCCTCCACAGTTCACCCAGCTGGCACACTTCTAGCTCCTGCTGCCACGTCACTTTATTTTCCCCTCCTGCACAGCAACATGGCTCCCACTGCTATCAGAAGCCAGGCTGACACCTGTGCTCTGAACTTCCCTGAACAGCCAGGGAGGGTGTCAGTGCTCTGTGCAGAAAACCTCAGCCCTGCCACTGTGGTTTGTTGCTTTGAGGCAGTGGGAAACCTCAGTGTTGTAGGCTGTGCTGGATTCAAGAGCCTGACCTCACTGTGGCTACACAGAGGCTACACTGAAGATGCTGGGGAAGGAAGAGCTTCAGTTTGACAACAGCTGAATTACTATGGAAAACTTTCTATAAACATGAACATCCAACAGATCCCTGGTATCAACCCAGGGGCCAGGCCGGCCCCAGACAAAACTGAGCACACCATGATAGGATAGATGCCTGTCTGGACTCCAACAAAGCCCTTTCTGCCCCCTAAACCACATTTAGCCTGCAAGCAGCAGAGGCTGATGCTTTCCCCTCATGTCCTTCTTGTTGTCTTATTTTGACTCTGAGGAACTAGGGGTTATCAGTCCCTGGTAGAAATTCAGCCATAGGCTCTGGCTCTTACTGGGGGACCAGCTAGCTCTGAATCAGCTCCTGGGACTATCGTAAGGGATGAGGTCTGACTTCAGATGCTAACAGTGCAAACAGCAACCTGTGTCCTAGCAGCAGTGGCTGTTTCAACACCATGACTCTGCACAGACTTTGCCCCCAAAGCCAGCAACAAAGCAGTTGCTCTGAGGGACACCCCATGGAAAGGGCAGGCTGAGTCAACAGTGCAAGGGTAAGGCACCTCTCTCCAGCCTTCTGACCCTCTCCCCTTAGGTGTCACCCAGGTCACAGGCAGACAAGGTTCTTTGGGTAAATCTGATATCTTTTATTAGACCAACCTAAGTAGTTGGGGGGGAAAAAATTAAGCAAACTTTCAGGTTTTAAAAAAGAAGTTTCTGCAGTTGGTGTGTGCACTTCCTGGATGGAATGAAAAGTAAAGAAGCCAGAGGCTGGGCTGGTATGCATGTGAGGCAGGCAGTCAGTGAAGATGTAAATTGAGGAGTCAGTCCTGTTCACCCACCCCAATTTACAGTACAGTGTAAGTTTGTTGCATTCACTATTACACAGCACCATGTGCTGGAAAACAGGCCTTAGGAACAGCAATTGGCTACAGTGAGTAATTCTGGACCTCGGTAGACTGGCCTTGAATTTCCTGCTCCATTTTATGCCAAATAGTCATATAAGCTGTAATAGAATTCATAGCATTATAACCAGCGGTGGTGTTATAGGGAAAGGGAAGGCAGCGCAAGGTGTGATTATAACAGACACCTGAAAACCTGATGATGAGATATGAGGCACCCACTGAGAAGCCCAAGTGCTGGGCAGCCTGGGATGTACTGTCTTTCCTATAGCATTCAGTTTCATTGTAGTTAATGACTGATAGTTTGCCTGCATGCCCACATGGTCAGAATGGCCATCAGGCAACTCAGATTCTCCTTTTTTCTTTAGTTTAAGAATAAAACAATATGAACCTTTGAAATATTTTCTCTAAATTTTAGCTTTCCATGTACAACTAATGAGATCCTCATTTGTTTTATGCTCAGAGCCCATATGTCCTCTCTGGGCATGTCTATGTCACAACCCAATTAACTTGTGCCCATGCCACTGAGCAAGAGATACCATTCAAATCATCTTCATTTGAATATTAAGGGTTAAAAGACATCCCTGCCAAAAATTCCTTGAAACAAAACGCGGCCAGAGTACTGTAGATAATTGGTCAGCTGAAATAAAATGCTAGGGGAAACTATATATAATTGGTCAAAGATAAACGTAAGCTCCTCACACGTAGCACACACGTAACAGGTAGAGAAACCTAACCCACTACCTTGTAACTTGAGGAGACAAAGAGCTGCCACCTGCCAAAAATTAAAGATTCCATATAACGGTTCACCATTGGATATTCCTGTAAAACACCTCTGCCTATAAATAGTTTAACGGTTTCCGCCCAAGGCGGAGAGCTCTGGGGATCTCACAGGAAACACCTGTGCTTGTCACCAGAGAATTGGGAAATTGATCAATTCCCAATCAATCGCCCCGTCAGCGTAAAATATTGACGTAGAAAGTCTTGCAAGCGCGACCATACGTTCCCGGCGCCACGTCCGTCGTTATCTTGTTGTAACCTAACTGCGTGCGTGTACTTGACTCTGTAACCGAAGTTATATGCGTATATTCAACTCTATAACCGAAGCTGTAACAGAACAAAGGCTCGCCTGCGTCGTCCACCACTAGCTAGGTGACGTAAGTAAACAAACTCCTGTAACCTACACGTGTCTGTGCCTGGTTAATTCCACTCCATCCATCACTACCCGCCTGCCGAGCTCTAAATCTAAACACTCCGGTGTGTGAGTCAAGCGGCTGCTGGCGGCTGCTCTGATTCACGACAGTCTACACATAGCCATACAGCACCATTGTTACTGTGCCATCATTTAGTGCTTATTTTGGAAGTACTAAATGACAGCACTGTAACACTTGTACTGTACTGTGCTGGCTGTGCACAGTTATTTTTAGCTGCTACGTTACCGTAACAGCATGCTATAATGAGGGAGAGCGCATTGCTACGGTGACATAGCTGCGGTGTCACGGTTTTTGCCCATCAGCACTATGTTACTGTAGCATGTTGCTACAGTGACATAGCATCACATGTAGACAAGCCCTCTGTCACCCTGGTATAGACCTGGTGTAGGTCAGGAGTGACTCAATTGAAATGAACCATGTAAACCTCCACTGATGTCACATTGCTGCAAAACTAGCCTGAGAGAAGAAATGGGCTCTTTGCATGGCTAACTCACCTTAGGGTTGGGTCCTTCTCTCAAATGCTCAATCAGGCTTACATGTCTCTAAAGCGCTTTCTTCTTCTGTTCTTTGTTCACTATAAAGCTAAGACTGACAGTCAGAAAAGTACTTACACCCAGGGCCATCCCTAGCAGGGCAGGGGGGGGGCGCGTGAATCAGGGCATCTGGCCTGGGCGCTGTGCTTTGGGGAGCCCCACAGAGCTGGACTGGCTTTGTGTCTGGAGACTCGCCACCCCCCCGCCACCCCCAGGCCCTACACAGGCTGATTTGCCCGAGGCCCCACATCCCGCCATGGTCATCTCTGCTTACACCATAGTAGGTGTCTTACAGTCAGGAGAGGTCCTGTAGAAACTCATAAGTTTGCTGAGGCAAACGGGCAGTGTTGTAACACTGAAGCAGCAGACTCATCTGTGATACTGTGTGGAGCTTTTGAACAAAAGATAATAAACAAGATCTTGGAGTCATAGCGGTTATCTCAGTGTAACATCTAGTACTTTGTAATAAAAGGGAAATATCTCAAATTACTAATCCTGTTAAAGACAATAATAATACTGGGTGCATCTACAAGTGCAATGAGCACATACCAATCAATTCCAGTGCAGTTTGTGCTGGAGTTTATTACTCTTGGGTGCAGCTTTTACACATGCACCCAGGAGTGCAGCATGTTGAGCCATGTTGGAAAATCCACAGGCTGGAAGGATCAGCCTACCAGCTTGGAGGGGCTAGCTGGGACATGAGGATAAAACCGTGCAGGGCTAGCAGACAGGCAGCCCCCACACTGCAGCACCCTAGTGCCCCAGCCAACCCCAGTCACCATCTACATGTGTGTTTCAGCACACATACCTACCCCACTGTAGGATAGTACTTGTCCTGGACAATACTATCCTATAGCACAGTTAATTAATCCACTGAGCCCTAATATGGATGCACATGTAAATGTGCACGTGACACTTTACTGTGGAGCTAATTAGTCAGCTTGTCGCAGGGCACTAAGGTGCGCTGCTCTTAGAAGAAACAAAAGCCCAGGTGCAGGTTACCAGGGCAACAAGCCAGAGGGCAAATCAGCCTGCACCTGCACATGGAGAAGCCCAGAGAGGACAAGGGGGCCAAACCATAGTAAGGCCCAGACCGGACAACGTCGATGCCATCTGCGAGGCTTGGGGCATGGTAAAGGGATGGTTGGAGCCACGTATATAGCCCATAAGGCTAGGGTACCCCGAAGCACCCATTGTGAAATGGGACCCACAAGGGGTCCGGGAACCCACGGGGTTCAGAGAGTCCATCAAACCGTGTCCAAGAGGACTTAAAGGCAGCCTCCCTATTTTTATATTTTCATCAAAGACGTGGCGGGCGAGAACTGAGGGTGTCCATCGGGCCAAATTGGCACGGTTGAGGGCCTTAGGAGATCGTGGCCATCCTTAGGGACCCCATCCCATGACACAGCTCCACAGTAAAGAGTAGGTGTAGATGTACTCAATGATGGCATATAGTTACATAGCACCTTTCCGTACCCAAGGATCATGAAAACACCAATCTCTCTCACATGAACAGGACCAGTCAATTCCACATGCATACTGGCAGGTGTATGTATACATCGATATCTCAGATGTTGAACTCAATTGCTCCACACCATTCCATCCTCCTTACCTTGGAAGCTATAAGCAAGTGTGCCATAAGAACCTACTAGGTTTTTATTGGGTTGATTTTCCAGCCTCTACATTGCACAGGAAGCAAGCTGGGCCTCTGAAACTCTCACTTCTGCTCCCAGCAACTCCAGAACCCACATCCTGCGTTTCTGTGTTGCGAAAGAAAACACAATAATATGCCTTTCCACTGACCTGCATAGATGTTTTAAAGAGATACCCTAAAGTTTGGGATTATGAGGAGAACAGTCTTCAGAGGGTTCACGATTCTGAAAGGTTTCTCTGTTGGTGCTAAGCTGTTTCTCTGCAGAGATGCAGAATTGATACATGTATAGGAGGATGTGGAATTTGCCATTTCCCGGCTGCCTGGCCACCATGCCCTTTGGAGTCAGCAAATATTTCTACAGACTTTTATGGGTATTTTAGAAGTAGAAACTGCTGAACTTCCTTAAAAACAAACCACTGATGCCTGACTGCCATAGCAACCCTGACAAGCAGACTGATTCTCTTCATTTGTTCCTTGTTCAGAAATGGGACAGTTCTTTCCCCCCACTTTCAAACAACAGACCCAATTCTCCTCTATAGCTCTACACAATGCAATGGTGTTATTGCTGAATAACCACAGTATCAGAAAAAGGCCACTACCACGGTATTCAGGTCACACACATGTGCAGGTCATGAAGATTTGCCTGGGATCAGCATGCATGCACACACACACCCATGAGGATCTAGGGCCCCATGGTTTCTTGTGCCTTCAAGGTTCTCCTCCTGCTTGCTCAGGTAGCAGTCCTGAGTAGCTTCTGAGACAATGGAACTCCCTGAGTGTAGGAGGGGAGCAAAGCAGAGGGTGTTCAGCTCTCCTGCAGCATCATGAACAGCGGGAAATCTCTGATGCCTTTCACTTATCCTAAACAAAAACAAGAGACAAAGACCACATGGCTCCTAAGTAAATGTGGTCCCTAAGTATCCATACTCTTGCAAGACCCACCTATGTATATGTGCTACTTCTCTAACAGGTTTCTACTGGTATCCAAACCACAGAACAGAGTCAGTGCCACTAGAGAGCTCACAAATAATTTCAAGATACACTGCCCTATCTTGCGGGGATACAGTGACACAGTAGCTAAAGCTATGAAGCCCTATATAATGTCTCCTACCTCTATCCTGAAGTAGCAGTGGGGGCACCAGGCCATGAGGTACAGCAGCAGGGCAATGTACAGAGCAGCAGATAGGTGCGGTGGATGGCACTTTGGCATGTAGTACAGTGGGAGGGATGGGGGGAAGCATACAGCCCTCAGGGCCTATGACCCCTGCTAATGCAGCTCCTGCCAGTGTCAACTGAGGGGCCCAGCATCCAGCCACTTAGAAGCTGTACAGCCCTGGCTCACATATTGATCTAGTCATTGGCATATGAAAAAGCAGTCGGGCTATTATTTAGGAAGCCTTTTATAGAATCCATGGGTTTGAGGAGGTAGCTTTGGTGTGTCTCACACGTACAAGCAATATTGTAGAGATGGTAGCTCCTGCTGAGACCACAAAGTCTGCCAAGTTTCAAGGAGATAGGTACAGGAATTTCTGGGAAACTGCACCTCAGGCTGCCAACAAGCAAAACTCATGTCACATGTGTGTGTTAAGCCACAGCAGGGTGAAAACTGCAGGCATGCTAGCCCCTGCCAAGATCACAAAGCCTGCCAAGCTTCAAGAAGATAGGTGCAGGAGATTCTGGCTTCTGGGCCCCTGCACCTCAGGCTGCTGACAGGTAAAACTTGTGACATGGGTGAGTGACACTATGTGTGTGTAAAGGTGCGTGGTGGTGCTGGGGCCTCTACATGACATGGTAGCATGCCCCAGTGAGACCTCCTCCTCCCCTACAGCCTCAGTCCGGTCCACCACTTTAAATCACTACAGGCAAAAAATAATTTAGTGAGCACTAGCACAGTAGCACCAGCAGCATCTCAGGCAGACAAACTATGACTTTTTTCCTATCCTGCAGGGGCTTCTTTTCCAGTGTGTGTGTGTTAAGCCATGCTACACAAAGGCTGGTATGCAATGCAGGCAAGAAAGCCAGTCAGTGAAAATGGAAATGGAGGTGTCAGGGTGTGAGGCACAGGCTGGGGTGGAGGAAGGGAGGGGAATGTAGCAGCACAGGTGAAAGTGAAGAGGTACCTGGGGAGTCAGATGTCCAGCAGGTGTCATAAATCCAATGTCTATATTGAGTCCTTCAGTTTCTGTACCTACTACCTAGGAGGCTCATGAAGTGAAGTTCATAGGCCCAGCTCTGAAAAATGGTTCATAAATTCAAACAGCCACTGAACCTTGCTAACCTAACCTTACCACCAGAAATGAAGCCAACTTCCTACAGCTCAAAACACAAAACCTGCCAACTATCTCTAGTACCCCCACAAGCTGCACAACCAGAATCTATCCAAGACAACAAATGTGGGGGCACATTTCTCACAAAAAAACCACTCTGTTTCCAGTCTCTCAGGCCTGATTCTCAAAGGGAATTTACAAACCACTTTTCACAGCCAGGCCTATAAACTTCACTTCATAAGCCTCCTAGGTACAGAAACTCATGGACTCAATATAGACATTGGAATTCTGACACACTGCAACCTATCGGACATCTGACTCCCCAGGTACCTCTCCACTTTTACCTGTGCTGCTTCATCCCCCTCCCCCCGCTCCACCCCAGCTTGTCCCTCACCCCCTGACGCCTCCATTTCCATTTTCACTAACTGGGTTTCTTGCCAGCATTGCGTGCCAGCCTCTGGCTTCTTTACTATTCCTTCCATCCAGAAACAGCACACACACCAACTGCAGGTGCTTACTCAGCCTAACAAAGGGTTTTTCAACCCAAAGGCTAGCATCCCAGGCAGCTAAGCTGAGCTCATCTGGAGCCTCACAACTCCACTGCAACCAGCAAGCCTCAAGCCTGTCAAAGATGTGACAGGTCTGGGCTTTTCCCAGGCAGGACTGTGTGCATGCATATGATAGCTGGAGGTTATGGCACCTCCGACCCGCCTTTCACCAGGGGATCCTGGTGAAAATATAAGGCACAAACATGAACAATCTTAATAACATCTATTCCTTAATATAGTCCCTGACCCATGGGAAGAGACAGTCCTCCTTCCAATGGGGTCCCTTGAGAGGGTGTCCAGGAAGCACCAGGGGCCCCTCTGTTGCACAAACTGCTAGTTTCGTGCCCCTGGAGGCTTGTCCAATCCACCCCTAGGGGAGAGTCACACACACAGGCTGGGTCCAATTTCAGATTTATTGTTTGTAAACAAGTTCGACAAGGGAGCGCCATGCTCAAATCCGTGTCGACCCCAAACAGAGTCTGGGGTTCCTTTTTATAGCTAACATAAACAAAAGATTCTAACGTGTCGCGTAATTATTGGCAGCCCAAGTATTACGTCTTGCAACATATGTCTAGCAGTTACATGTTCTATGACGGTTTACATACATGTCTCATTTACATCTTAAATCTCCTCCCTGGGGCCGTCTTTAAGCCCATCTCGGTCATTCTTCGGTCAGGGTCTGAGTTCTTTACATCAGCATCTTTCCCTGTCCCTCTTCTCTTACCTCTCGTAAGGAGTTATTTATTGCATCTGTTCTTGGCTCTGTCTGCAGAAGTCTAGTGCTACTCGTAAATCTATCATTGGCCTACATACCTTAGCAGAAGTAATTGTGTAGTGAAGCCAAACAGTTCTCAGCTGTGAAGCCTCTGTGCAGTGAGATGAGACATTTTTATCACACAGCTGCTACACAAACGTTATTGCAAAATCATAATGACTAGATTATGACATATTTTTACCACACCTCCCCTTAAGGCCTTGACTAGGCGGGGGGCTGCTCACCCAGCCCCTTCTTTGGGTTTGCCCACCCCAAACATCTTTCCCCTGTGGGACCCAAGGGCCCAATCACTCACGCTCCCTCAGGTGGCGGAGGTCAGGGTGCAGCTTGATGGGGTCTCCTCCGCTGGAGTACCTCTCCAGGCCTCTCCCAAGCCACTGGGCTCCTCCCCACCCTGTGTCCCTCTCTGGGCACTGAGCTCCTCTCAGCTTCTGCACCACCGCTTCTGGGTGCTGGGCCTCACATTGCAGCAGTACTGTTTCCCCATGCCCTGGATTCGGCACTGGGGGCTCTTTTAGCACAGGCTGGGCTCTTCCGGCTCCATCCGTCCGTCCTCACGCTGGGTGGCTAACCCAAGCAACCTGCACTGCTCTCTGGCTCCCAAGGCTTGCACCACCCTGCGCACTGTGGGATGTGGCCACTTGCCGGGAGATGGGGCCTCAGCCGCCTCACAGCGGCCCCCAAGGCTCTGCCGGGGTTGCAGGTTCAAACTGCCGCTTGCAGCTCCCAAAGCCTGGGCTCCACGCACTGAACCATGCACTGTGATGGGCCTCAGTAGTCTCACACCACTCTCAGGGCTGGGTCTCCGTGCACCATCCCTGTGTGCCATCAACAGCTCAAGTGGTCTCTCACCACTCCCAAGGCTGCTCTTCCAGTGGCAGCTTCAGAAGCCTTGGGTCTATTGCCCGCTGAGGGAGAGCTCCCCATCTTTTCTTGGCTCCACTCTTCTTGAGTCCCTCACTGCATCTGCCCCTCATGCTGGGCACACAGCTCCTTTTATACGCTTCAGGTCTCCAACCCTGAAGTCTTCCGGACCTGACAGTTTACAGTCTTCAATCAGGTCAGGGAGAGCTCTTCTCCCCCTCCCCTCAGGAAAGGAGCGTGACTTTATTTCTCCTGCTGCCTCCTGATTGGTGGATGGGCTCCACCAATCAAAACAGCAGTATCTCAAGCCTGGGACTCAACCCAAGCTCTGAAAGGTGAGCCTCCTACATGTTGCTCCACCGAGTCTCCACATCCTGCATGATTTTGTGCTGCGGGATGTTCAGCTCTGTATATTTGTCCCACAGTATCTTGCCCCCCTGGATGCTGCGGTGGAAGTAGCCTGTCACCTTCCTGGATTTGGAAATGAGCTTGCTGGTGGTGCTGGCACTGTCACTAGCTGCCCTGTCCCCCTCCAAGGCATCCCTGACAATGAGGTGCAACTTGTGTGCCACACAGCAGATGCCAACAAAGCTGGCATCACAAACCACCGTGACCATATTGGCCCCATGGTTGGTGATCATGAACCTGCGGATGAGCTCACCCTACCCAGCGAGCCACCCCTGCACCAAGCGGTTCATGGCCCCCGTGATCTCTGTTGCTGTGTGGGACTCATCCATCACCTCAGCTTGAAGGAAAGCCCACCAATAGCCTGACTGGTCACACCAGTGCCCTATGAGGGAGAGGTAGGTGTGATCGCCACCCCAGCTGCTCCACATGTCCAAGGTGAAGTGTAAGGCCACCTGCAGATCTGCCTTGTGCAGCTCCTCCTTCAAGTACTTCCTGCATGCCTCATACAGGGAGGGCACCAACCTCCTGCTGCAGGTGGCAGACACTTTGTAGGATGGGGCCACGAGTGCCATGAGCCACCTAAATCCTGGCTGCTCAACTCAGGAGATGGGCTGGCCATCCAGAGCAAGCATCTCCCGAATGCTCTGGGTGATTTTGCTTGCCTGTGCAATGCACCCTGCTTTCTGTCCGCCTTTCCCCACACGGTTCCAAGGTGGCCTGCCTCTGCTTTGGGGGGGTGGGGGCTTTGGAGTGAGAGGGGGACTTCCCTTTGGGCACACTTCCCTCAGCCTGGCACAGGTGCCAGGCTGAGGAGGAGCAAGGACAAGGGGGTGGTGCCTTCGGAGATGCATCAGCATCCCAGTGGTGCTCATGTGGTTTGTTCCCTTGCCCAGCTGATTTTGGCTCGGCAGTGCAGGCAGATAGCATATGTGGAATTATCTGCCAGCTCAAAATGATCCCAGACCATGCTACATGCTTGCTTCTGGGGTGCAGGTGCATGTGTGGATGCTGCTGCACTTTCCCCCTCCACAGCAGGCAGAGGTACAGCAAGAGGAGTAGTGGACTCAGCTGAGCCGCTTGCTTCCACCTCTACATCAACCTGAAGTGTCTTCTGGGGAAGGAAACCTGGCTGTTTGGGAGACTTGAGGTGTGTCGAGCACAAACTCAGATGATTCTAAGTTCAAGTTCACAGATGACACTAAGATGTGGGGAGAAGTGAGCATACTAGAAGAGAGGGACAGGCTACAACTAGATCTGGACAGGTTACAAAGGTGGGCAGATGAGAACAGGATGGGTTTCAATACGGACAAGTGCAAGGTGTTGCACCTGGGGAGGAAGAACCAGCAGCAGACCTACAGGCTGGGGAACTCCCCTCTTGTCAGGATGGTGGGAGTCACTATTGATTCCAAGATGAACATGAGCCCCCAACGTGGGGACATAGTCAGGAAGGCTAACCGCACCTTGTCATGCATTCATAGATGCATCATGAGCAGGTCCAAAAAGGTGATCCTCCCACTCTGTGCGACATTGGTCAGGCCACAGCTGGAGTACTGTGTCCACTTCTGGGTGCAGCACTTCAGGAGGGATGTGGACAGCATGGAGAGGGTTCAGAGGAGGGCCACTTGCATGATCAGGGGGCAGCAGGGTAGGCCCTATGAGGAGAGGCTATGGGACCTGAACCTGTTCAGCCTCCACAAAAGAAGGCTGAGAAGGGATCTGGTGCCCAACCTATAAGCTTGCCAAGGGGGACCAGCAGCAATGCGAGAGTCCCTGTTCCTCCAAGCACTACCGGGAGTAACAAGGAACAACGGCCATAAGTTGACTCAGAGTAGATTCAGGCTAGAAATCAGGAGGCACTACTTCACAGTCAGGTTGGCTAGGAGCTGGAAACAACTTCCAAGGGAAGTGGTGCTCGCTCCTACCCTGGAGGTCTTCCAAAGGATGCTAGATAGACACCTAGCAAGGGTCATTTGACCCCAGCATCCTTTCCTGCCCATGGCAGGGGGTCAGACTTGATGATCTGTTTAGGTCCCTTCCAACCCTACCAACTCTGAAACTATGATTCCCCCTCCTTCCCCAGAAGTTTCCTTGCTAAAGCACTGAGATCCAGATCCAGCTCCAGCTCTTCCTCTGGCACTGGAAGGCTCAGCATGGGAAGTGAAGTGGGGGTGGAGTAGGTTGTCATGCTGGTGCTGGTGCTGCTACTTGTTGTCATGGTGGTGGTGTGGCGGGGTTATGGCTGGTTCTCTTGGAAGGGATGCAGACTCAGGCACAGGCAGTGGCACTGGCACTACTCCCCTCTCCTTGCTGCTTGTAGCAGCCTCATCCCTTCTAGCTGGAGGAAAGAGACTGCATCTCAGTTTGGTGGGGGGAGTGGAACTTACAGCTTTCCCTCTACCTCCTTTTCTGCCCCTCCCTGAAGGCTTGCCAGCTGCCTTTCCATCACGCTTCATGGTGTGTTTCATGTCTTCCTTTTCTACAAATATATAGATGTATTCACGTTCCTATATAAATTCAATACCATTAGTGTGTGTGTGGTGCAAAGAATAAATGTGTGTGTGGTGCAAAGAATAAATATATATATATGTCTTTCTCCCTATGTAAGTTCAGTAATGTTTGTGTGTGTGTGGTGCAAAGAAGAAATGTATAAAAACAAATATAAATGGGTCTTTCTTCCTATATAAATTCAATAGCGTTGGTGTGTGTGATGCAAAGAAGAAATGTATAAAAACAAATATAAATCTATCTTTCTTCCTATATAAATTCTATAATGCATGTATGTATGCTGCAAAGCTTTAAATGTATAGAAATAAAATATAAATGTATTTGCCTTCCTATGTAAATTAAATTCTATAGTGTGATCCTATCCAATATAATTATACAATTAAAAAGAATAAATAAATTAATATAATAATAAAATAAAAGTGTCCAGAAGAAATTAAAAGCCAAAAAGGTATTCTGAAATCCCTCTTGCTCAGCTAGCCTAGGCTAGCAAGTAGGAAATCCTTTAGAAGTTCACTGCTTTAGCCTTCATTGTCTGATGCTGAGCTGCTGGAACACACAGCTCAGTATCACTGACACCAAGGCAGAAAGCAGGGCAGTTCAAACTATGCAGCCTTTTATGCTATTTTTCCATCCCTGCCCCAGAGCACTGGGATTGGAAGGGACCTCAGGGGAGGATGACAGTCACTGGCCAGCTACACAGTTAATATGAGAGCAGTCCTTCCCCCTTTTTCCCCCTCTTCCCCCTCTCTCTCCTTACTTCCTGTTTTCCTGCAGGCAAACCCAGCTTGAGCTTCGAAACTTTGAAATGTTTCAACTGGCCTCATTTCATTTTGAGGATGTTTCGAAGCCCTGTGTTTTGTTTTGATTTCACTGTTTCGAGCTCAAAAAGAGTCAAAACAGCATCAAAATTAAAAAGCCAGTGAAGCTTCGCATAGCCCTAATACAGTGGTATGGAAATGATGAGTCTTATCAGCCTCCCACATGAAAAATGATCCTCTATGGTATTTGATTTAATAGCAAGCTTATGCATGGGGCTATAGTTGTGACAAACTTTCAAGATAATTCCTATGCCTGCCTGCTTGCTCCTACAATAATATTGAAACACCTCTTGCACAAATGGTTTGTTTGTACAAGAGTATTCCTGACTCAATCCATGGGCCCTATCCTTCATGCTCCTAAGCAACATTTAACATAAAAGGGTCTGGTGTTGCATTCTGAAAGATCACGTCTTTATGTCCTAATCCCTTTGTTCAAATTCTGTTCCTTCCCTGAGAAGCTGCAGAACCAGGCCCAAAGAGTTGTATTGCCAAGCAAGCATTTGACTTGGTCTTCCCTGCAGCTAGTATGGGGCTGTAAGGTACAGAAACCAAACTATGGCATATTACCTCATCATCCTGTGCACCATGACACTGACAGGTCATTGCAGCCAATAGTCCTGTGAACCAAACAGATTCAAAGGAAGATAATGAAGAAACAGCTTCTTTTTCGAAGTTAATTTTTGTTACTCCATTCAACTGGGAGTCAGGAATTGAGTAATGTCTGGGGGGCAAAATCATCCCTTCACCCCCCCACCCCCTTAGACTTTCTGATTCCATTCCAGAAATGTCAACAAGTTTGATTTATTTTTATCTAATGAATTTCCTTAAAACTGATCTGCAAATAACAACAAATACCACACGTCCCAGTTGTCTGAAACCGTACTACCTCTTTCTACTCTAATTACAATGATTTTTTGGCCTGAGTGAAGCCATTGTTCCAGAAAATGAAAACAAGCAGAGGCAGCGGTAGCAGATGTTTCCCATGTATGTTTATCCAAGGAGTCACCATGGAGCTGGAGGGAGAAATTCAGCTATGTATTTATGGAGGACTTGCTGCTTTTTCAGTGAGTGGCAGCTGATTCTGTTTCTGCATCGCATTTGAGACCTAAGACCTAGTACCAGCTGAGCTTGACCCTTGAGAGTTTTTTTTATAATTCTCATCATCACCATAGCATCTCAGCCTCAGATCCATCATGAACAGCCTGTGAGGACTGTCTTAAGCACTTCCCCAGTAAATTAGCAGTAGGCAATTAGCAGTTGTCAATCTTCTGGATCATGGTGTACATGTATGAGGCCTAGTGAGATGCCTGATGAACAAGCATCCTGGTTTTCTCTGTTAAAAAATCCAAAATTCTCTTATTCATAGATTCATAGAAGTAGGGTTGGAAGGGACTTTGTAGATCATCAAGTCTGACACCCTGCCCTGGGCAGGAGGGAAAACCAGGCTCAAATGACTCCAACCAGGTAGACATCAAGCCTCCTCTAAAAGACCCCCAGGGTAGGAGCCATCACCACTTCCCTTGGAAGTTGGTTCCAGATCCTAGCCGCCCTGACTGTAAAGTAGTGCCTTCGGATGTCTAGTCTAAACCTACTGTCTAACAATTTATGGCCATTATTCCTTGTTACCCAGGGGGGGCTAGGGGGAACAGGGTCTCTCCCAAACCCTGATGGTCCCCCCTAGTGAGTTTATAGATGGCCACCAGGTCCCTCCTCAGCCTTCTCTTGTGAAGGCTGAACAGGTTAAGGTCCCTTAGCCTCTCTTCGTAGGGTCTGCCCTGCTGTCCCTGGATCATGCGGGTGGCCCTCCTCTGAACACTCTCCATGCTGTCCACATCCCTCCTGAAGTGCGGCACCCAGAACTGAACACAATACTCCAGCTGCAGCCTGACCAATGTCACATAGAGGGGGAGGATCACCTCCTTGGCCCTGCCTGAGATGTCTCTGTGGGTGCACGATGAGGTACAGTTAGCCCTACTGACCGTGACCTTGCATTGTCAGCCCATGTTCATCTTGGAGTCAATAATGACTCCAAGATCTCTTTCTGCCACCGTGCTCTTGAGAAGGGAGTTTCCCAGCTTATAAGTGTGTTGCTGGTTCCTACTGCCCAAGTGCAGCACCCTGCACTTGTCAGTATTGAAACCCATCCTATTTTCGTTAGCCCACCCCGTAACCTGTCCAGGTCCTGCTGTAATCTGTCATTCCCTACTAGCATGCACATTTCACCCCAAATGTTGATATGATCAGCAAATTTAAACAGGCTGCTTTTTACTCTGTCATTCAAGTCACTAATAAAGAAATTGAACAGTGCGGGCCCAAGGACTGAGCCCTGGGGGACTCCACTGCCCACTTCCCTCCAGGTCAAAAAAGACCCATCCACCATTACCCTCTGAGTATGACCCTTCAGCCAATTTGCAATCCATCTGACTGTGTAGGCATCAATGCCACAGTCACCTGGTTTTTGGATGAGAATGGGGTAGGAGACAGTGTCAAAGGCCTTGCTGAAGTCCAGAAAGACTACAACCACCGCGACACCTGGTTCCAATGCTTTTGTGACCTGATCGTAGAAGGCAATCAGGTTGGTCTGACAGGACCTGCCCCTAATGAAACCATTCTGCTTGCCCCTGAGCATCATCCCTGCTGCTGGCCCATCACTGATGTGCTCCTTGATGATCTGCTCAAAGAGTTTCCTCAGGATTGAAGTAAGACTAATGGGTCTATAGTTGCCCGGGTCCTCCCTCTTCCCCTTTTTGAAGATGGGGACCACGTTGGCTTTCTTCCAGTCACCTGGCACCTGGCCAGAGCACCACGAGTGCTCGTAAGGCCATGCCAGGGGCCCCACAATAACCCCTGCCAATTCCCTCAACACCCTGGGGTGGAGAGCATCTGGACCTGCTGATTTGAACACGTCCAGCCCCTCCAGAAGCACTCTGACCCAGTCCTCCCTGACCTTAGGCCTGGCGGCATTTCTCCCGAGACCATCTGGAATCTTGGTCAGGGAGTCCTGGTCCCTGCACAAGAAAATGGAGGTGAAGAATTTGTTAAAGAGGTCTGCTTTCTCCTCTGGCACAACCACCAGATTGCCAAGCATATCCTGCAGGGGCCCCACATTTTCCGGTGCCTTCTTCATTCTCCCTATATATTTAAACAAGGACTTTTTATTATCTTTGATCCTTGACGCTAGCCCTAGCTCCGTATCTGTCTTAGCTTCTCTAGCAGCCCCCCTACAGACCTGAGTGGTGTAGGTATACTCCTCTTTGGTGATAGCCAAAAAGGTATTCCACCAGGTGTACACCTCCTTTTTGGCAATCAGGCATTCACGAATGCCCTTGGTGATCATGGGGGGCTTTTGGGCACTCTTGCCCCCCTTGCTTCTTGTTGGGATTGTCACCCCTTGGGCTTCTTAGCTTCTCTAGCAGCCCCCCTACAGACCTGAGTGGTGTAGGTATACTCCTCTTTGGTGATAGCCAAAAAGGTATTCCACCAGGTGTACACCTCCTTTTTGGCAATCAGGCATTCACGAATGCCCTTGGTGATCATGGGGGGCTTTTGGGCACTCTTGCCCCCCTTGCTTCTTGTTGGGATTGTCACCCCTTGGGCTCTGAGTATCGTCTCCTTAAGGAACGACCACTCATCTTGGGCACTGAGTTCCCCTACTCTCGAGGACCCCAGTGCCTCTCCCACTAATCTCCTCAATTCAGGTGGTCGAGGACCTGGAGCCCTCTTGTTAAAACCCTCAAAATCTGCAGTTTTCCTTGATTAAAATGAAACACCACTAAATCCATACATATCAATTGAACACAATGTTTTATTGAAATATTTATGATTTAAAGTGTTTTGGAAGCCTACCAGTGCCTCAATACTTATAATACAATAAATTCTAAATATCTATATATTTTGGCATTTGACTTTTTTTTTATCGTGAAAAATCAGAGCTTCACTCACCAGTATGTGGGTCCAGCTGCAGCTGTTCCCCTTGGTGCTTTGTTGTGCTGATCAGCTATGATATGCCACAGACCCTTATTCCCAAGCCACAGCCCCCCAGCCCTGCTGGTGCCCCCCACTCCTGATCAGCAGCCCCTGCCTACCCACCATTTGCTCCCTTCTGGCAGTAGCTCCTCCCCTGCACCATGATACAGGTCCAGCTGCAGCTGGCTCCTCTGCTGCTTTGTGGATCTGAGCAGTGCTGACCCTTGCTGTTGTGCCCCCTGCGCCTGTTGACAGCAATAAGGAATGGGTTCAAATTCTGGGGGATCCCAAATAAGTCTAGCTTTGGATTAAGCACCCACCCAGAACCTGGGACAACTAGGTTTAAACTGGGGCATCCTGAATGAACAAATGTCTCACTTGGGAAATCTATGGTACCCATTTTTTTTATCATTTTATTATCTTCTGAGACATAGACTTAAGTGTTAGGCTGAGTGGTCTATAATTTCATAGAATCATAGAAATTAAGGGCTGGAAGGGATCTCAAAAGATCATTGAGTCCAATCTCCCTGCTCTGGGCAGGAATACTGTTGAGATCAAATGATCCCAGCAAGGTGTCTGTTCAGTCTCTTCTTGAAGACTTACAAGGCTGGGGACTGCACCACCTCCTTGGGAAGTCTACTCAAGATTCTGGTCACCCTTCCTTACATCCAACCTGAAACAGTTTATGGTCATTGCTCCTTGTCCTCCTCTAGAGTGCCTAGTGAACAGTTTTTCTCCCAGCTCCCAATATTTACCCCTTACTTATAGATGGCCACCAAGTCCCCCCTCAGGTGGAACAGTCCCAGATCCCTTAGTCTTTCCTCATAAGGTTTGTCCTCCAGGCCCTTAATCATTCTTGGCCCTTTTCTAGACCCAAGATTCTCCATGTCTTTTTTAAAGTGTGGCACCCAAAACTGAACACAGTACTCTAGCTGGGGTCTCACCAATGCTGAGTAGAGAGGATGTATCACTTCCTTACCCTGGCTTGCGATGCATCGGCTAATGCATCCCAGAATGCTATTAGCTCTGTTGAGTACAGTGCCACAGTGGCAGCTTATGTTCATCCTGTGATCAACCATAACCCCAAGGTCCCTTTCAGCCATCATGCTGGCCAGGACATCTCCTTCTAAAATTACCCTTGACTGTTGACCTAGCTCTCAGATAGTCTCTGGACTGTAATATAAAATCATCTTTGCCCCTGCCTCTTTCTTTTTCAAATTACAGAATGCAGATCCAAAAGATACCTCAGAGATCATTTAGTCTGAGCTGCTGCACTCAGGCAGAACAAAGTGTACCTAGACCACCTTCAGCATGGTTGCCCATCCTGTTCAAAGGTCCAGTCATTGTCACTTTACTCCCCAAGGAGACTGGAATGCACAACTACTAGCATGGGACAGGAGAACCAAATCCTTGTGGCACAAAGCTAGTGCATCCTGAATTCACTGCAGTGTGCCAAGTCCCTAGAACAGAAGCATTTCTCTTTTAGTCTGCTGAACAGGACTGAACAACACGGTGTTTAAGAACTAAGGTGGCTGGCCCGCACTCATGCCCCCAGTGAAGCAGCTGTGGGAGGTCATCGCAACAGTGAGAAAATGTCACAAAATGTCTGTGTGTAACAGGGAAGCCCTGCCCCTGTTAGGAAAATGCAAGACATTTTCATAGATTCATAGATGTTAGGATCGGAAGGGACCTCAATAGGTCATCGAGTCCGACCCCCTGCATAGGCAGGAAAGAGGGCTGGGTCTAGATGACCCCAGCTAGATGCATATCCAACCTCCTCTTGAAGACCCCCAGGGTAGGGGAGAGCACCACCTCCCTTGTGAGCCCGTTCCAGACCTTGGCCACTCTAACTGTGAAGAAGTTCTTCCTAATGTCCAGTCTAAAACTGTGAAGAAGTTCTTCCTAATGTCCAGTCTAAACTGTGAAGTTCTTCCTAATGTCCAGTCTAAAAATTTTGCAAGACTCTGTGTTTCTTTGAGCCAATAGGCTGATGTTTATGTGTGGACCCAGTGTGTAACAGCATGTGTTGCAGCCAGAAGGCTTGCTCATTGTTATAGTTTAAACGGGAGGTTTGGAGGTTTCATTAGTGCTCAAGGGGCATATGACTGCCTTGAGCTCTGCCAGGAGACAGGCTTAAGGCACTGACCAGACCAGAGGGCCCAGAGCCCTAGCAGGGCAGAAATAGGGGCCACGGAGCCCAGTGCCCAGAACAGGGCAGAGGAAGAGCAAAAGAGAGAGAGAGAGAGACAGAGGGCACAGAACAGAGGGGAGCTAGAGGCATCTGAGGCAGACTGTCCATAGCAAGTGCTTGCAGATAACCCCCCAGGGAGGTTGAGGGAAAAAGGACTATGATAACACAGCATGTTCCTACACTGCTCACACAAGGGATAGACAGGCAAAGTGTTGGCAAATCAACACTCTGTTCTTTCAGGTATCTCAAGAACCATGCATGATGAGCTGGAACTTTCACTAAAAGTGACTTCATCAAAGCAACAAAGTGATCCACTTGCTTGAAGGTATCTCGCCAAGTATTTCTTGCCAGAGCAACTACATGTGCATAGAAATGAATATGTATGCATTTTGACTGCAGATTGCAAAGCACATCATTCTAAGCCTTCACCATGTAGCTTGCCTTGCATGTTACAAATGCTAACTGTAGCTGCCACTTTACCAGGGCTTGAGCAGGCTGTAAAGCAGCTGGCAGGTACAGTTAAGCTCAATTAGGTGATCACATGACCACAAGGGAGCCACCAGATTGGATGAGGGCTGGGCAGCCAGGGTATAAACCCAGGCCCTAGGAGCTGAGCCTGCAGTTACATCTAGGAAGCCAAAGGAACAACGTGACTAACTTGCCGACTGTGGTTCCCAGAACAACTGGAGGTTAGGGTAGGAACTATGAGGATGGAAGAGGTTCCTGGTCCTGGGGCATGACCTGAAACTACACCCTGCTGAGGTTAGATGGTGTGGTGGGGCTACCTATGGCAAGGCAGTCTCCAGAAAATGCCACACCTGTGCTTCCCTAGTAAAAGACAAGTATGGGATGCCAGAAAGCCTAAATGTCCACTGCCTTGTGGGTACCCCATTTTGGGGAAAAGTTAAGGGAGCACACCTTGGCAGAAAAGCAACAGGCTTGAGTGAAAGTGCAGGGGCCAGGAGGTCCCGAGGCCCAATGCCTGAGAAAACAAGGCCTAGTGAGAGGCCGAGTTAGAGGTCCAGGTACGTTGACAAACACCTGAGGCCCAAGTGGGCTGTAAGCTGAGTGTGAGATTCCTGAGGCCAGAGAGGCCCAGGGACAGGAGTCAGCCCAAAGTGTGAGGCAATAGGCCTGATGCCCATCATAGAGTAAGGCATGAATTGGGTAGCCTGAAGGTCTGTGAGGGGTCGGGACCAAGCGTAAGAGAGAAGAAGACTGAAGTTCTGTATGGAGTAGGACCAAAGGGGGCCTGAAGTGCGTGTGGCTCCAGTGAGGGGGGCAGAGAGGCCAAGGCATGTCTGAGGATACCTGAGGCCAAGTTTGGACTAGAGGCCGAGTGTAGCCCATCTAAGGGGCCGGGGGAGTTGGAAGTGATTTTTCAATGCCATCTGCAAGGCATGGGACATGCTGTAAGGGAAGATTCGGAGCCATGTATTTCGCTCTCGGCATCAGGGCAACCAAATGGGCAGCCTCCTGCATATAAACACCTATTTTTGGAAACATCAAAGATGTGGCAGGTGAGGCAGTGCAGACTGCTCTAGACAGGTGGGCAGGCCAATGTTGTGACCAGCCTTGAGACAGCCCCCTGTCACACTACTATTCAATCAAGTGGGATGCTGAATTCCACCATACAAGAAATTAAGACCTGTGGATGGTGACATGATTAAATTTCCCAGGCGCACTGTCTTTACAAGCTGTGGTGCGGGAATGTCAGCATGCCTAGGAGGATGTACCTTGAGCACCTGAAATAAGATGTTGAAAACTGGTTTATTTTGGAAGTCAGTGTTTTTGTCAGCAACCATGGCAATGAAGTTTCCCTCAAAGTCATTAAGGCAGCGCTGCTTTTCCTCTTCAAAAAGAGCTGGTAGGTGGGAATACAATTGGTCTGACTTGGGAGTAGCACTGTCTCCCTTAATGTGCTTGCCTCACAGACTGGTGCTTGCCCCATGGATCCAGTGAGAAGACAGTGCCAAAGAGAAAAAGGGATCAGACTGTAAGCAGGTGAGATCCTGACACAATCCCAGGATACCACAATGGTGTGTCCTTAAATAAAACACAAGCTTGAAGAAGAAGGGGAGCCCACCGAATAGATGGATAGATCCACTTGTTTCTCCAAGCTGTTGAAAACCCCTGTAGACTCCTCCCATGAGAAATATTAAAGATGTGGCAGGTGAGTAAGGAGAGTAAAGGTAGAAGAAAGACCACAGGAGGACAGACAGATTCACCGCTGTTACCCACGTAGGAACTATACTGCATAACTGCTGTTCTGCGCTCAGTGCAGTTCATGTAGCTAAACTTCATACCACAAACTTCCAGGGCTTAAATTGAGCTAGTCTGTACTAAAGAACTGTACGCAGATGTAATAATAGGTGGCACCTTCTCCTGTGGACTAAGCCATCATGTAGACCGGTAACCTGGCTTTCAGCTCATTAGAAAACAATTTTGTTCAACATGGTCATGGCAAAATTTGCCATAAAAATTCAGTGTCAAAACTGATTATCCCTTAAAATAGTATGTGCCTGCATTTCCCTGTAAAGAAGCTCTTCCAGTACTTCCCAATATTACTAGTGCCACTAGTAATACTAGTACCACTGTCACCAGCACAGCCAAGAACCCACTGAACTGAGGGAAGATATAAGCTTAGCAGACAGACCAGACAGCAATGAAGACCAAGGGTTTGTCCCCTAAACAATTATGAAAGGTTGCTATCCTAGGTACAGCCGTGGAATCAGAGAAAAAAAATAAATGCCTTAAACTTTGATCATATGAGTTATAAGATGAACAGATAAGGAAAAGTGTTTGTTCTTCGTAACTCCTCTGCAACTGCTTTGCTCACCGCAGCCTTGAAGATAGCAAAAAAAAAGTGTGTACAACTCTGATTTCCAGGTGCAAGACGGGAGTGTTATTTCTCGCTTTGTGAACTAACCTCGTCTCCCCCATAATTCCCATCCTGATTACAGCCAAGCAGTAATGAGGTAGTGTTTGTAGCTGCTTTTTTCTAGCAAACTCGACTATATCATCACGTGAGTTGTAAGCGACTGTTAAAAAGTATACAGATATACTCCCAAAATTATACTCCCAAAATTATATTCCCAAGATTTTGCTCTTGGGAGGAACCCCTTCCAAGTGCTTGGGAAATCCATGTCACTTTGGAGTCCCCTCTACAGCTGTAGTTTCATTTGAATAAAAAGCTTCTGATGACCTGACCCAAAAGTATGCTGCGTGTGTTTCCACGACACAGCAGTAGGGTAATTAGCAGGTCATAAAAGCTTGGCTGTCCCTGGAAAGCATCTTCATCAAAGGAGGTTTCATGAAGGGTGGAAGTCAGTGGAAAGGAGTGCTTGGAGAAGTCTGTCTGAGGATTTAAACCTTCTGTCAGCAGCACTGTTGTTCTTTGGAAATCTAGGGATCTAGGAAGGCTTTCAAAACAAGGGAGAATCCCTTTACACATTTTCAGGAGCAGGCAGGGGGTAGAGGTGCATCTGGACTGAGATTGTGTAAATAGCTTCAATCCAAGAAAAGGGTAGATAAAGGGAACGGTCAGTGAGAAAACTTGGGTGTGAATTTGATCTGCACCTACGCAACTTTTAATAATGTAATTATGACTAGAATTTCTTCTGATAAATGCAGTATGTGTTTTTGTGGGTCAGGATGTTAGAACACGTAATTAATTTATTAGTTCCCTAACACTTTGTTCTTAGAACATTATTTTAGGAAATGATGAGAACAATGAAACAATTTCCATTAAAAGAAGGAAGAACAGAAAGATTGCACTGATGAGGTCAATAGATATTTTTTTAGGAGATGGTTTTTCTCCATCAGAAGGTTGGCAGCAAAGACCCCTCACATACCCTGTTTCTCCTAGTTCTAGAGACCCCTTCTTCCAGAGCAGGGTTGGGCTCTGGAAACGGTGGGGCACGCACCTGCTCCCAGGTGGCATCAGAGGGAGCTGCCAGGAAGCCAAGTTTGGTCACCACACCACCCACTGCCCAGCCCTGCAAACTGTATCTCCCAGTGTGCCTGAGAGTCACATGTGGAGATAGAGTGGGCTGCGTCAGGTGGCACTTCCACACCCAGGGGCAGCAGGACCAGCTACATATGCCACATCCTGGGCTGCCCCCATGCCTGGGCCAGGTGGAGCTGAAGGACTCAGTGTAGGCTGGATAGAATCCCTTGCCAGGCCACATCCAGCCTACAGGCCATATTTTGCCCACTGCTGATCTAAGACCAGACTGGACACTTAAGTGAAATACAGCTATGTTGAATGAGGTTCACCAGTTAGGTCAGTGATCCTCAGTGAGACTGCTGTGGCCCCACTGTTACAGTAATTTAGAAGCCTCACCAAGACATTGGCTACTTACCTACCAGGGAAAGTCCATAGTTGCTGTGTAGTGAATGAAGTGGCACCTGAGAAACTAACTGATTCAGAGACACATAAGCGTTCATCAACAACAGGCTTTGTCAGATGCTATTAATGCCCTTGCAGAAACCAAGGGTTCTAAGTAGAAGGAAATTTAAATACAAAGAATAGCAGGAAGGGCACAACTGAGGAGGTAGGTTGGATAGGCCACTTGCAATAAACAAAGCAGTTAGCCCATTGCGAGACACAGGGGGCACCTATACACTAGCAGCAAGGCTACTCCAGCATGCTTTAATTACAGCACACTGGAGCAGACTCAGTTCATAGAGTCTGAGGGTGTGTGGTAACTAGGGCTGTGCGAAGCTTCAGTTCCTGATTCAATTCGGCAGAGATTCCGCCCAATTTGGTGGCTGAATCTCCAAATCTGAATCAAATCAGAGAACCCTTTAATCTCTTTGACTCGAATCAGAACCCTCTGAATCGATTTGGAGAGATTCAGCAATTTGGACATAGACACATTTTTAAATGTTTTTTCTACATACCTCTAGGTAGCAGGGGCTCATGAGTGCAGAAGCAAAAGGGGCTCCCTACCACATTTGGCAGCAGACCCGGAAGTGGACCAGAAGCACTTCTGGTCCAGTTCCAGGTCTGGCGGGGAGTGCGCTGCCCTCCCCCCCACACACACACACACCTCCCCAGCTCAGTGATTGGTGCCTTCTGAGTCTGGGAGCAGCACCCGGGGTCCCCCTGTGGCTGATCACTGAGTTGGGGGACACAGGGGAGCACCCTGGGGTGCTCCCCGGCAGACCCGGAAGTGGACCAGAACTACTTCTGGTCCGCTTCCAGATTCACCACCGAACACGTGGATGGTCATGTGTGTCCCGTCCCCGCCCCCGGCCCTCCTGGGAGATGCTCCTTCATCCCAGCATCACAGTGTTCACAAGCCATACCTGCTACTGTAGTGAGCATGTTTGTTATTACCCCGAAATAAAATAGTTTTCTGATAGCATACTGTTAAGTTAACAATAATTTGGATTATTAAGAAGTATTAGCTTTGCAGCTGAATACAAGGCATGACCTGTGGCCTAGCAATG
>NW_005842478.1:160180-161350 GCF_000455745.1 Alligator sinensis
CACTCTGCAGCGTGCTCAAAGCTCTTCGACTTGGGCGGAAGTCGCGCGGAATTTTAAACGGCCAGCGAGCCAATTACTAGCCGCCACGTGTGAATAATTTAGCACTGGCCAATAGCGGGGCACAAATTTGCATCCGAATAGCGGGAACTCTTTGCACCGTGCATTTCTGTGCTGCAAAGAAGAAATGCATCCTGCAAAGGAAACTGCAAATTGGCGGGAACTCTCCTGCACGCAGGCTCTTAATTGCAGCAGAACACTCTGCCGTGCAAAGGAGCTCTCATGTGGCCAGGAAATTCCATAGTGCCGAGGCACAAAAAATCACTGGGTTGTAACACCCTTAAACAACCCTGACTTGATTTTTTTTGTAGATGGCTCTTCAAAAATAGTCAACGGAGTTAGAAGAACGGGTTATGCAGTAGTAACTCCATTTGAAGTACTTGAAGCTGAACCACTGCCTGAGCAGTTGGGCGCGGTAGCGGACTGTGGCTTCCAGCTTGTGCCGTGCCCTGAGCTCTCACCAGGCTGCTTTTGTTTTTTCTCAAAGTGAAATGCCAAAAGTTTTCGCACGTGTACTATGAGACAGGGAAGAGTAAAACTACTCGTTTCTCGAGAGCTATATGGCATGTTAGGCACGATGTGTATTACTGCGAAAGTGTTTGTCACGGTGTGAAGTTTTGAATGTCCTGGAATGGTTTCTCTTTAGTGAGATTGATGGGGTTTTTTTTACTTTCTGTACCTGATTTTTCGTGAAATAAAGTAGTTAAAAAGGATAGAATATGGCAATTGCCGTATGGAAGGATAGTGCTACCTAAAGCAGCCCTTAGACCTAATCTACAACAACTTCACCAAAGCAAGCATTTAAGTTGCAAAAAACTTGCTGCTATCACTAACAGACTGTTCTACGCACCCGGAGTCTACCAGGAAGCAAAAAGGCTTTTAGAACACTGCAGTATATGCAAAAAGTTTAATATCAAAGGGGAAAAATCAGGACCCCCTGGAGCCCGCCCCTGGGCTTATACTCCCTTTGAAAGACTACAAATAGATTTTGCTGATATGCCTAAAGACAATGGGTACAAAAACCTCCTAGTAATTGTGGACCAACTCACGGGGTGGGTAGAAGCCTTCCCCACCAGAAGAGCTACAGCACAACAAGTAGTAAAAATACTCCTT
>NW_005842478.1:162206-173833 GCF_000455745.1 Alligator sinensis
AACTGTCACCCTTTTGGGGTCCTGCCCAGCCCAGAGAGCACCGAACTCCAAGTACTGCATCCTCTAGACACTTTTGGATCAGCTAAAACAGAGCACTTTGAGACTGTAAGATGTCCCAGAAGATCAGTTATTGGAGCTGCAGGGTTGTGCATACTGTTTGTGCTGATTTTTGTTATAATATGGTTTCTATAACTATGTTATTTCTAATCTTTCTCTTTGCTGGAGAAATAAATCTTTTACAGGGGTCAGCTATAGCTACCAGTTGCTGCAGATGTGCTAATCCTGGCACCCGCAGTTTTCCTGTCTAAATAAGCAATTAAATCAAACTCTCTGAAATAGACAGGAAGGTCAACATTGCCCGCTGGTATCCTCCCTCACATTGCTGTAGTTCAGCAGAAGTCCGAGTATTTACTTATAAAACAGAATATTGTGTAAAGCCTAGCCACCCAGTTTTCAAACAATTTGCAGAGTCTCCTCAGGCTAAGACTACTCTTAAACCTACTGTTGCCCATATCTCTGATAATAATATGTACCTCCAATACGTTGAGAGAGCCGCTAAAGCAGAAAACCAAAGTAACTGTTGGGTGTGCAGTCATTTTCCTCTCTACACCCAAGGAGGAATTCCCATGACTCCCATCCCCTTGGGCCCCATCGAGTCACTCTTAAACCCCTCTTATAACCAAGCTTGGGACCAAAGTCAGCAGGAGTTCCTTTTAGTAAAGCCTGTTGTTAGAGATTGGTGTTTTTATGTAAACTGCTCAGTATCAAACTGCATCAATTTAGGCACCAGCATATGTCACCACTATTTTACTAGTTCAATTGGAGGAGACTGGCGTAAAAATGACACAGCAACTCCTACCTGTTGCAGCTCTTACAATGATTTCTACAGCGGCAAAAATTTAACCAAGGGCACTAATCCTATCTACACCCCCATCTCCTCTTTAAATAATATAACTTCAATACAGGGGAAGTAATTGGAGCAAATTATAAAGAAGTGAATTTAAAAACATCTAGAGGAGTAAAGGGTGTTCACTAACAATTAACATGGATTTCTTACAAGCAAATTATGCCAAACCAACTTGATCTACCCCTTTGATAGAGTAATTAGCTGGGTGGATAAAAGGATATGATGGACATAGCATACATTGTGTGGTGGGCATGTTTGTTATTACCCTGAAATAAAATAGCTTTCTGATAGCATACTGTTAGGCTAACAATAATTTAGATTATTAATTTGCAAGAAAGCCGTGATATAGTAGACAAATATAAAAAAAAACTCCACTTACCAAAGGAGTATTACTCGGGTGTTCCTTTGCAAGTATGCTCCCAGGAATAGGCACTGTGTGTCTTGGAAAATTTACATTACGCCTCCAAGCTGTGATAGAAATCATGGCTCACAAATTCAGCAAAGGTCACAAAGACCTCTCGAAGGCCGTTGCTGCCTTGGCTGACACCCAAAAAGAACTCCAACAAACGGTAATTCAAAACCATATAGCCTTTGATTTTCTCCTTGCCGCCCAAAGGGGAGTGCATGCACAGTCATCAAACCAGAATGTTGTGTATGGGTTAACAGTTCTTTTACCATAGTTCAAACCCACCTCAATGATGCAGCTGTACATATCCAAAAAGCCGAAGATGTAGCTAAAATCCCCAAAGATGCATCTCTTAGCTGGCTTACTAATTGGTTCTCTTCCCTTACAGGATGGCTTAGACCTTTTGTATTAAGCATAATAGGAATTGTTATAACTGTAATCTGCCTGTTGTACTGTTTTCAGTGTTTATGCTCTCTAGGACAACAGTTTATGCAAAGGCAAGTAAAAATGTATGGTCAGTTTGTACAAATATCCAGCAACAATCATCAAAACCTAACCCCACAGGAATTTGAATACCTAAAAGTGTGTTCCAAAATTCCCTCTGGAAAATTGGAACAAAGGGGGGACTGTAGTGAGCATGTTTGTTATTACCCCGAAATAAAATAGTTTTCTGATAGCATACTGTTAAGTTAACAATAATTTGGATTATTAAGAAGTATTGGCTTTGCAGCTGAATACAAGGCATGACCTGTGGCCTAGCAATGCTGCTGACCACAAGGCAGAATGATAGCTAAGCCTTTGCTTATGTTAAGTAATCATTTTAACTGTGTTAACAAAGAAGCCATTGTTCTAAGTACAGTGATCGTGTCCTTAAGAAGTATGTACTACTGTGCAAGTTTTTGCTAACGTATCGTAATGTTACTGTTACTTAACTTTTAGCTTTTAGAAAGTGCTAGTTCAGCTTAATAGAAATATGCTGTTATGAAGATTTGTAAAGCACTGCCCAAGTATTGCTTTTGTTAACCCTGTAGTCTTGCCTTATTGTAAAAAGTATAAAAGAATGCCCCACCCTTTAGGGGGGGCCATTTTGTCTTTTTGCTGGCTTTATGGTCATTGCTCGAGCAAATAAACTGCAGTCAATTCTTTACCCGCGTTGCCTGGTCTCTATTGCAGCTAGACAACGAACTCTAGGGAGTTTTCTCCCACCACACTACCTCAAGGTATGTAGAAAAAACTTTTAAAGCTGTGTCTATGTCCAAATCGCTGATTCTCCGAATGTTCAGATTCAGATTCAGCCAAATCGAATCACGGACAGTGATCCAAATCAACTAACTGAATCACTGTCCCTGATTCAGGCAATATCCAAATTGAATAGGGGGCACTTCGCACACCCCTAGTGGTAATTATCATGCTCCAGCAGACTCCAGTGTCTCATGTATCAGTGTCCCCATGTTAAAAAATGGCAGCAGAGGGAGTTTTAACTAAAGCTTGTTTGATGAACTTTAGTTAAAGTGCCCCCTCAGCCATTTTTCTGCTCAGGGATGCTGATACACAAAAAATATCCAAATTGAATAGGGGGCACTTCGCACACCCCTAGTGGTAATTATCATGCTCCAGCAGACTCCAGTGTCTCATGTATCAGTGTCCCCATGTTAAAAAATGGCAGCAGAGGGAGTTTTAACTAAAGCTTGTTTGATGAACTTTAGTTAAAGTGCCCCCTCAGCCATTTTTCTGCTCAGGGATGCTGATACACAAAACGCTCTTGGTGTTTTAATTTAGAGCAGTTCTCAGAGTCACTCTAATTAAAGCGACCGCCCACACACACACTCTCAGAGCACACATAACAGTTGCTGCTGGATTTGCAGCAGGACTCGGGATTTCTGCAAAGGTAGAGTGGGAAAGTTTGCAGAAAGTTCCAGAAACTTGTTGCTTGCAAGAGCATATGCATGTTTTTGATTGGCTCCTGAGGCAGGAGAGGGGAGGGAACTCAGCCCTGGGGACTCAGTCAGGCTCAGAGAAGGGAAGGAGCCCTGGGACCACAGAGCTTGGGGAGGAACCACCCTGCAGCCTGCCTGTGAAGTGAACCTGCCATTAGTGACGGGGAGAAGATAACCTGGTATCCTTTTTTCCTCTGTGAGGCAGAGGGACCTGTGTTAACTGAGAAACAGCCTTGGGCGGGGTAGGTGATAGACCCAGGGTTGTTTCAGTTATCAGCACATGGGGCCGTGTCTGGGAATTGGAGAAAGGTGTTTTTGGGGAAAGGGGACAGTGTGTGTTTCTTTGCAGATACCACAGACAGCTGGAGCAGAGGAGAACTTCTCTTCCCCATGCAGGCTCTAGCAGACAGCAGAACTTTCTGAAGCAGCAGCACCAGCCATGGTTATTGTGTTGCCAGTGTGAAGGAGAGCTGATGCTTGTGTTAACCCTGTGTGCTTCTGCTGAAATTCACTGGAGTCTCAATGTTTAAGCTGGGGAGTTGTACTGAAGGTGTCTTTGATTCAGTTTGTATAGAGTGTTTTAGTTCATTGATACCTGCCTTTGACAGTTAGATTATTGCTATCCTGTTCTGCTATTAACCTCATTCATATGTTGACTGTTTTCTAAATAATAAACTGCGTAAATAGTTAGTCTGTATGTACTCCAGTGTGTGGGGAAACCACAAGAAAGCACTCCATGGAGAGGTGGCCCCAGCCTTAGGGGCTGGGGGGGTGACTGAGGCTATTTGACACTCTAGGACCCTGAATCCAGATGTGGCCACGGGTAGCACCATGGCTAGGGTTACACATGTATAAACACAAAGGGGTTTAAAAGCAAGTCCAGAAAATGGGATAAGAAACCAGAGTCTCTGTTGAGACCGTAATTACCCAATTCTGCTTGTGGATGATTTTTTGTTCCACAGTTTTGTGGTCAAGTTGTTTTTTAAAGTTTTGTTGTTTAAGAACAGCTCCTCTGAACTGAGTGAGAGAATGTCCAGGGAGATCAAAGCTACAAAAACCTGGATGGGGGCTGCCTGTCAGCTAGCCCTGCACTAAAGCACCCTTGTGCCCCAGCCAGCCTCTCCACAGCACATTGAGCATAGTTAGAGCAGCCCTGGGCTGACAGGCTGACCCCTCAGGCCCTCTGGCAGCTGGGGTTGGTGCAACCTTACTGAATGTGCTGAGGTCTGGGCGCATGTGTAAATGGTGCTTCTGGGAGCTTCCCAGGAGCAATAAACTGCAAAGCTATAGGCTCCTCAGTTTATTGCTACATGGTAATGGCACTTGCAGATGAGCCCCTTATCTGTGTAATCCTAGCAAGAGGTTTCATCTCTGCATCTGATCTCCCCTAAGTCAAAGACCTTATAGTCCCCCTTGTCTATGTTTTAGGACAATGGGTCCAGATCCTACCACAAAGAATGCCCTTTCTGAACGGGTCCATTGTGAGTGGGTCCAGATCCTACCACAAAGAATGCCCTTATATGACATTAAATAAGAATAATTTCACCAAATACAATATATAGACCTTTCCCTAGTTTTCTGAATGCACTGTATGCTAAAACAAGAGCTGTTACAGAGTTTGGGTCCATTCATTCTTAGAGTTGCAACTTATTTAATTCTGCAGATAACATCAGAAAAAAGAAAAATAGTGTAATGATACTCAGATGGTAGTAGATTTATCACATTATAGGACTGTCTTCCTATAGATCTTTAACTGTGTCAGCAGGATTTTCATTGTAAAAGGATTACAGCTTTTTGAACACTTCACCCATTCCCTTGATTGACCCCAGGCAAAAAATGCAACATATGTATCAGCTCATACTCATACAGTCAAAACCCACTCTTCCCAAACACATCACACAGAAATAATAAACACTCACTTTTGTCAGTCACCCTGGAAGCACTCATGCAAAATGATCATCGTGCAGCAGAAAGCAGGATGTTTTTTAAAGAATAACAGTCCTGAGACTGTCCTGAGACTGCCTCCCTTGGGACAGTGGGATTGAATGCTAATATTTCCACTACCCCAGGTGCTCCTCACTCCCCACCCACAGCCACCCTCCCCCCAGCCCTGCTGGTGCCCCTCACTCACAGCCCCCTGACCCACCAGCCCTACTGGAGTGGGGGCCCAGGTGCCAGGACTATGGGACCAGGTCCAGAGCTATGAGACCAGGCCCCTGCTCTCCCCAGCAGTGCCCAAATCCTAGCTCCTCCTCCAAACACCCTCCCCCCATGGACAGCATGGCGGAAGCAGAGCCCATAAGGGAGTGGGGGGATGCAGGTTGCTCACTGCAGGCTCCCTGCCCAGCTGCCCTCCCCTTGGTGCCTCCATGGCCCAGTGCAGAGGGTGGGGAGGCTCAGTACTGATGTCAGGAGCCCCACACTGGTTGGGCTGCCATGATGAGGCACCCCCTGCCCACCCAGCAGCAGTGGTGGCAGCAACATGGAGTTGTGCCCCCCACTGCTGCCAGGCAGGCAGGGGGCACCTCACCATGGTGACACAGCTGGTGTGGGGATCCTGGAAGTGGAACCAAGCCTCCACCCCGTTCTGCCACAGAGGCCTCACGAGGATGGCAGCAGGGTAGGGAGCACCAAGCCAGGGTAGGGAACACCAAACATCCTCCCCCACCCAGTGCACAAATCTGGGAGGCATGTGCCTCCCCCATGCCTCCCTCCCTGGGAGTGTGCAACACCATTTTTTATCATCATGATCCCAAACAGGGAGAGATTTCTATCATCAGGGAGCCCAGTTTTCCATCTATGCATTAGATCAGTAGTTAGGAACCTGTTTTCTTGTTTTAACTAACAATGGACATATTTTTTTTCAGAGGGGCAAAGCTGTGATTGTCATGCATCTTCAAAAATACAGTCACTTGCCTATTCTGGGCATTTAATTACCTATCTACGGATATAACCCGGGCCTGATTTTATATGCCCCCATTGGAAAACTGGGCTCAGAGCTGTCAGGAGGTCTGGTACCAGTTAGTGATAATTGTTGTTCCAGTGAGCTTGAAAGAGTCAGCAACTAGCTGAATAATATTTAGGACAGAACTTGGTACCACATTATTATGGCAGAAATGGGGCTCAAGGTGACATAGCATTCAATCTGAGAGCAGCTTGACTTGGATCTTTTTACCTGGACCACAGCAGAGAGTAGAAGAAACTCTCAGGACTGATTCAAAACCATTCCTTTGCCACTGACAGGAAAATAGAATCTGAATTGCTCTTCCACCACAGCCATGCTTGTTGATAAAAGTCCTAGACAAAATCCATTTAATTCATTCCGAAACTCGGTCATTAGCAGACCATTCCCCGGGTATTTTTTTGTATTGTACCACCCAGAAGTTATAAATCCCCTCAGTAGCTCTATGCCACTGCCTGTTTTTCTTGCATTGTTTATTTGTCCAATGTAACCTACTTTAGCACCAACTTTTGCCTAACTAAAACGTAAGTAGCAAGTGGGCTCTAGGATAGAAGCCAAAGTTCATGCCTTATAGAAGCCAGATAATGTCCACTGCATCTTCAATAGGTTGATACCCTTGCTGACTGAAAAGCAAGCCTTGTACCATTTCTTTAGGTTCTTATCCACCAGCAACAATACACTTTATGCATATGACAGCAGTGCCACACACAGAACAGCTGCCAAGAAAACCAAGATATAGAAAAAGGTTTGGTATTGAGCCAGAAGCTGAGTGAAGACACCAACAGTACATTTGGTATTTCTGTAGTCATCCTGGCTTTGTTATTTTCTAGAGATGTTGCGTTTATAAAGACTGAAGTGTCTGCTGGTGAAATGGATTCAGGAATGGACTGAGGAAAATCTTCCTTTTCTACAGGATATGAATGGTTAGAGGTGTTAGCCTCACCCCTGGAAGCAGAGTCACTACCAACCTGTCTTACATTACCTCTGTTCTTACTGAATGAACTAGTTTCTCCTTCAACAGATGAGAAGTGTGTAGTGAGTCCTGTGACAGTATTTGGGTTGGTCTAATAAAAGATATCAAAAACACCCAAGGAACCTTGTCTGCCTGCAACAGCAACACTTTCTTTCACGTCATCTGCAGGTTTCACAGTGTAGCTCTCCATCACTCTTCTCATTGATGTAAACCCTTCAGCAGGCTTTCTGGGAACAGATTTTATTAGGGCACCTGTTGTCTGGAACATGGCACTCTCAGGACTGTTTTCAATGGATGGGGCATCTGATTTGTCAGCTACTGGGCTTATTGTGGCTCCTGTGGTTCTGTTTGTTGATACTGTGAACCTGTCAAATCCTTTCATGACCCACATGGGATCAGAATCAAATCTATTGGGAACAGTGGCTGGCACATCAGCAGTTCCACTTGTAAGAGATCCTACAGATTCTTTTGTAGATCCTGTAATTACAGTGTGTCTGAGCAGGAACGTGATAATTAGTGTGCTCCAGCCAGCCTCTGCATCTCATGTATCAGCATCACCGCACTTCAAAATTGCAGCAGGGGTGCTTTACCTAAAGCTCATAGAGTAAGGTTTAATTAAAATGCTTACACCACCATTTTGAAGTGCGGGGATGCTGATACACTAAATGCTGTGGGTGCTTTACTTAAAGTGGCTCTTGGAGCACATGTGAAAACGCCCTTGCGGCTAAGTCTCACTAGGCCACTGGTCTGCATTGCAGTGGATATGGCTCATATAATACATCTGTGAAAAACACCTTCCTTTTCTGGCACTGATTCAGAACTGACGGGATTTGAAGGTGAAAGAGTTGGAGGGGGATTTGTTTTTTGGTCTAGTTCCCTGACTCTCTCCTTCACCCAGCTGTCCTTTGGATTTACACAAAACTCCCTGGACTTTTTAGTAACAAATCTGAAACAAGAAAGAAATCAGCAACAATCAACAGAAACAGAAAATTCATAGCATTTTATTAAGAGCAAATAGAATAACTGGATCAAATCCATTATTTGTGAGCCCAGAAGAAAATTCTACATTGTCAGAAACTGATGAGATCATGTTCCCAAAATATTATAAACCCAGTTGTTGTTCTTAAATCACTAAGGTTTTTATATTAGGAAAGACAAACATAAGATATCTAATAACTGTGGGAGACCGTAATGAATCACTGTTTCCTTAGGGAAGACTTTCTCTATTGAATTAATTGTCAACTGCTTTGAAATATGTCAGTAAGACTAACTATCTGCCTGGGATGCTGTGATTAAGTCAATGTAACTGACTCCATGTTCACACACAGCACTTGTCTTCACACCTAAAAAAAAGGTACGTGCTTTGAGGATCTCACAGGAGTTGAGTTTGACCCAGGTAAACTAACTACTGAAAATGATGTAAATTATCTCCTTGCTTTTTTCTCCAGAACTGAAATTCTGCTTACTGTCTTATAAACAAGCTTATAAATAAAAATTACATAATATTTTATAGGGCTGTGCGAAGCTTTGGTCCCTGATTCAGTTCAGAAGAGATTCAGCCCGATCCAGTGGCTGAATCTCTGAATCCAAATCGAATCAGGAGACCCTTTAATCTCTCCAAATCGAATCAGAACCTTTCAAATCGATTCGGAGAAATTCGGAAAGATTTGTCGATTCAGACATAGACACAGCTTTAAATGTTTTTTCTATATACCTCAAGGTACCAGGCAGCTCATCAGCGCTGTGATGGTGGGATGGATGGAGCATCCCACAGGAGCACAGGGGGCTCTCCAGCACATTTGGCAGCAAAACTGGAAGTGGACCAGAAACGCTTCCAGGTCTGCCAGTAAGCGCACGGGGGGGGGCCCCATGCCCCGACAGCTCAGCAACTGGTGCCTCTTGGGTCTGGGGGGGCACCTGGGGTCCTCCCACAGCTGATCGCTGAGCCAGGGGGAGGGGGGGATGGGGCGGGGCCCTGCATGCTTCCCGGCGGACCCAGAAATGGATTGAAAGTACTTCCAATCCACTTCCAGGTCCACCTCCAAACACACGGGGGGGGTGTCCCCCCCACGCTCCTGTGGGATGCTCCATCCACCCCTGCATTGCAGCATTCATGAGCCACGCCTGGTACCTCGAAGTATGTAAAAAAAACATTTAAAGCTGCATCTATGGCCAAATCGCTGATTCTCCAAATCAGCATCGAATCTTCAGATTTGGATTTGGCTGAATAGAATCGGGGACAGTGTTCCAAATCAACAAACTGAATCACTGTCCCCAGTTCGGGCTGAATCTGAATCGAATATGGCCCATTTCTCACACCCCTACTAACTGGCTGTAATTCATGAACAGGACCATAATCCTCATAAGCGCACAAGTGGTTCTCTCACTCTCCCCTGTCCTCAACAACAAGCTGAGCCACTTACTCCTCCCTTCCCTAGACAACCCATCCACTGAAATAAAAGTAAGTACAGAGGCATAAATAAGGACAGGCTCAGCCACCACAATCTGAGGAGACCCCACATGTTTGATGTGCTCTAACCAGCCCTGCCATCAGGTCCCAGATAGTAAAAAATGTGTTAAAAACCCTGATATGAAGCAAAAGCCTGAACTCTTTATTTTACCTTCAGTTTAATGAAAGGGCATTTTCCTCTTTTATTTTTTCCCCTTTCTTTCACTCATGTGTGTCATGTGAGTGATTGTGGGAATGGCACCTGCATTAGGTTCCTACAAGAAAACACCAAAGAATTCCTTGAAGTGAAGTAGTTATTCAGAAGCTGCTACTGTAAACAATCTACCGTTCCCTTGTTAGGTCATTGCATAGAAAGATTCCATTTTATACCAGGTTAAAAGGGTGAAAGAATGAAATGAAAATAACCATAATAATGGCTAAAAACAGTGAACACCATGAAAGTGTTGAAGTGGCATTTATAAAGCAGGCTTTAGGCTTTAAGTGAAGCAAGGACTTCACTACATGAAACCTCCATTGGCAAGGATCTAAGACGGGGGGGGTAATTATTTTGGCTCGAGGGCCAGTTAAGGAACTTTGGTGAGCTCTTGAGGGCCAGAGAACTGGGGGCAGGGAGGTGGGGGAGCCATGGTTCTGATCCAGCCTGGGCTCCCTGTTACAGCTATGTGGCGGCGAGGCACCACCACAGGCTCCTGAAGGGGAGAGAGTAAATCCCACGGGCCCCGTACCCTGGGAGCAGACCCCTGGTAGGGATGACTCACCTCCCGCAGGGCAGCTGGAACAGGAGCCGCGACCGCGGCCACAGCAGCGCAAACCGGCATTATGCCGGCTGTTTAATCAGCTGTTTCCTGCGCAGGAAACAGCTGGACCAATCCCGGCAGCCGTACCGGCCGCCGCGGGCAAGGTTAAAAACCCCGCCGCGGGAAAGTTTAAAAGCCCCACCAGAACTAGGGCATAGAGAGAGCCAGAGAAGGAGGGTGCGGGCCGGCAGCTCACTGGGCGTTGTGCGGCTCCGGCACGGGAAGGGAGCGATACAGCCTGCACGGCTCCCGCAGGCAACACCAGGGACATCTTTAAGCCCCCTGCCAGAGGCAAAGCAGGGGCATCCCTCCAGCTCCCAGTGGAAGTGGAGGCCGAGGAGGCAGGGGAGTCCCTTGTAGACAGCAGGAGAAAGGAAGCATTTGAGCCCCCTGGAGGAGGCAGGGGTAGAGGAGGCAGCTCTGCAGCCCTCTCCTCCTCAGGGGAATATTTTTTTTAAATTAAGATAAACCCTGAGAAGGGGGGAAAAGCCACCACAACCAAAAAGGCAGGCCCTGGGCCACCCTACAGAGCTGAAGATCATTATTGATAGACATTCACCCGGTTGGCGAGTGGACGGAGTGTAGGGGAGGCGGAGCCCCGTGGAACATCGCACCAACCAACCGTAAGTACTGCCAGCCATTGGGAGTGCCCCCCCGGGAAGATCTCCACTGGGAAAAATCCCCTCTCCTAGTTATTTTTTCATCAAAGTCGTGGCAGGCGAGTCAAGGAAAGCTGATTTAAATGAACTCAGGCGATTAGTCAAGGACGCACTGCAGAGTAGGAGTTTTGAAATGATGGGAGTTCAAGAAGGCTGGCTGTGCCTTAAGGAAACGATCCTTTGGGCACAAAGCGAGACGATCCCCATGCGGAGTAAAAGAGGGAAAGGGGCCAGGAGGCTTCCCTGGCTGACCGCAGAAATCCAGGGCAGCCTAAGGGCCAAAAGGGGAGCACATAAAAAGTGGAAACAAGGAGAGATCACCAAAGACGAATATACCTCCTCTGCTCGTGCTTGTAGGGAGGCAGTTAGATGGGCCAAAGCTACCATGGAGCTGAGGATGGCATCCCAAGTAAAGGACAACAAGAAATTGTTTTTTAGATATATAGGGAGTAAAAGGAAGGCCCAGGGAGGAATAGGACCCCTGCTAAATGGGCAGAAACAATTGGTGACAGACAG
>NW_005842478.1:174632-174889 GCF_000455745.1 Alligator sinensis
ACCTACAGCCTAGGGAATGACCTGCTTGGTGGAACGGAAGCGGAAAGGGATCTTGGAGTCCTAGTGGACTCTAAGATGAACATGAGTCGGCAGTGTAACGAAGCCATCAGAAAAGCCAATGGCACTTTATCGTGCATCAGCAGATGCATGACGAATACGTCCAAGGAGGTGATACTTCCCCTGTATCGGGCGCTGGTCAGACCGCAGTTGGAGTACTGTGTGCAATTCTGGGCGCCACAATTCAAGAGGGATGCGGA
>NW_005842478.1:175268-188672 GCF_000455745.1 Alligator sinensis
CTCTTTCCTGCCTATGCAGGGGGTCGGACTCGATGATCTATTGAGGTCCCTTCCAACCCTAACATCTATGAATCTATGAATCTATGAATTATCATTGTCCTATGATCCTGATTCAGGGCACAGCCTCACCCATGCCTCCCACTCATGGACACTACTCCCTGCCCACCTGCACCCCCTCCCATCCACCCAGCAGATTCCCCTATTTTCATCTTTCACTTCAGTCAACCCCTTTATGGGACTTTACTCCCTGATCACACCTGCCCTGCTGCACTAGAGGAATTCCCATATTTCCTTCCCTCTACTCGTGTCCTCTTCCCCAGCTCTTTGTCTGTCTCACTCTGCTCCCCAGATCATTACTGGAAACCCCCTTTGCTTTTACTTTCCCAGGAGATATGTAGAAAATCACAACATGCCAGCTGGATAAATACCGAAAAACTCTATACTTAGCAAAGAAAATAGCTGGCATGTGTCCATCAAAAGTCACACTGGAAATTATGACTTCAGAGTCCTGGCAGAGACAGCCTGGCTATTGTACATCATGAAATAATCCAAGAACAAAGACAAATGTGCTCTAGATAACTCTGTGTTTTATAAAGTGGTATCCCTGCAAACTCAGAGATGATTAGATCCAATTGCTCATAAGACAGGCAGCTTTGCATGTCTATTTCTTCCTAAGGAGACCCCTTTCCATGCCCCTTCCCTGCCTGAGACAGGGTGTATAATTAGGGCACAACCCAGACAGGCACAGTAGTTTCTGAAAGAACAGCACGTTGATGCTGCATTCAGCACATTGGTTCCTGGGTGCAGCCAAAGGTCTGATCAAGAGCTTTCATACTGAGGCTGTGCCTCCTCACTTTCCTTCCCACTGCTTCAAGAAACCAAAAAAGAAAAGTTACTTATTTCCAATCAGAAAAACCTTTCCTTTCTGAGAAATGAGCAAAAGTTGCAGCCCCTTCTCTGGGCCCCAAGCCAGACACCAGCTCCTCATTAGATGAAGTCTCTCACACTGAGCCCAACTATTATTTTCTTCTTCCTCCTCATGTGCTAAGTGCAGTAAAGTTTAAAGCCAGCACTGTGTTGTACAAACGGCTAGTTTCGTGCCCCTGGAGGCTTGTCCAATCCACCTCTAGGAGAGAGTCTCACACACAGGCTGGGTCTAATTTTAGATTTATTGTTTGTAAACAAGTTTGACAAGGGAGTTTAATTTATTTAAATCCGTGTCGACCCCAAACAGAGTCTGGGGTTCCTTTTTATAGCTAACATAAACAAAAGATTCTAACGTGTCGCGTAATTATTGGTAGCCCAAGTATTATGTCTTATAACATATGTCTAGCAGGTATATGTTTTATGATGGTTTATATACA
This sequence comes from Alligator sinensis, assembly GCF_000455745.1. Classification (NCBI taxonomy): domain Eukaryota; kingdom Metazoa; phylum Chordata; order Crocodylia; family Alligatoridae; genus Alligator; species Alligator sinensis. The sequence continues at coordinate 176,633 of NW_005842478.1, forward strand.
TGTCTCATTTATATCTTAAATCTCCTCCCTGGGGCCGTCCTTAAGTCTATTTTGGTCATTTTTTGGTCAAGGTCTGAGTTTTTTATATCAGCACTTTTTTTTGTGCCTCTTTTTTTATTTCTCGTAAGGAGTTATTTGTTGTATCTGTTCTTGGCTATGTCTGTAGAAGTCTAGTGTTACTCGTAAATCTATCATTGGCCTATATACCTTAGCAGAAGCAAGTGTGATAATATGCAGAAGCAATTATGTAGTGAAACTAAACAGTTCTCAGCTGTGAAGCCTTTGTGTAGGGAGATGAGACATTTTTATCACACAGCTGCTACACAAACGTTATTGTAAAATCATAATGACTAGATTATAACATATTTTTATCACAACTGTGTTTTCTCTACAGTGATATGCCCCTTCCCTGTCTGGTTCCAAACCCTTGCAGGTTTGACAAGGAAAGGCAAAGTTTCACTCTCTGTGGAGTGTAACATACACAAAATGTACAAGCCATTTTATACAGCACAGGTGTTCTGGTTTTATGTTGCTCAGTATATTGTTGCATCCTGTCTCCTGTCGCCTGCTGCTGGATCTGAGGAGAAAAGTCTTGTATAAGCATGAGGGCAGGAAAACTCCCTGTGGTGTCCTGATACCTGAGGCACTTTGTTTAGGACCCCTGCTGTGGGCTGAAACCAGACCCCCTAGTCTCCTGTCACCTACAGCATGTAAACCAGATCCCATATCCTGGTTGGCTAGATTGGGCTGCGTTCTTTTTTTAATGAATTACTTAAGAGAGGAGCATGAAAGTATGGCAACCCCTGATTGGGAAAGCTAGGGTGATGTCACACTGGGTACATAGGAAGGGGCAGCTGGTTGGAGCTGGGGGAGGCACCTGGAGAGAGGGCCCCAGGGAGGCACCCCAGTGAGAGAAGACAATGTGGAAGGGAATGTGGCAGGCCAGTAAGGGGTGCTCCTGCACTGAGACACCACCTCACTGCTCCCGTCCACCTGCCAAGCTCTGAGTGCCGCTCTGGGGTGCCTCACATCTGGCTGACCCCCATCTGGGAACATACCTGCAAGCTTGGGGGTACCACCACCCAGGGAATCTGGTCTGTCTTTGGCTTTGTGCCCCCTGGGGTACACAGCCCTTGTAGACCTTGAGGGTGCTTAACCCACTGCAAGAACTTGGGGTGCTTCCTTTAGTCTGATGCATAAATAGTAGCTTCCCTTAGTTAAATTTCAGATTTTTCCAAATTTATAGTAATTTGTTTTCTCTATCTTGCTGGCAAGACTCTGGGAGGTATATCACAAGTCCACCATGCTTCGTACAGTGAAGAACTTTATTGGTTACAGACGGAAGGCTTGGGGAAGGGTGCAAGATAGAGAAGTATTACATAATAACCCTAAAGTAAGCAGTGTGGCTAGGTAGCCTTTGATCACGCATCTCTTTTACTGAAAGCTATATATCTAGATAGGTTTCAGCAGTTTACTCACTACAGCATCTTGAGAGAGAGAGCTGCAGATGTTTCAGCTGCTGTGTGTGTCTTTATCATGGTTGCTCTGCCCCGCATCCAGGGCAGTCTTCGCTTATATAGACCTTATGACATCAGCTTTGGGGGCCCAATGAAGGCCAGCAGTTGTTGGCTGCTAGCCAACTAATTTGAAATGCATCACCACTACCTGGTGGAGTGAAAGGGGCCTGCCTCCCCCCCTCCCCCAGGCCATGAGGTTTCTGCTTAGAACAATATAGAGGAAAATCCATCCCCCTCTCACCCAGTCCAGGTCATGTAGGTGAGCTGGTTGTTTAGCAACCAGAGTGATAGACAGGTAAGAAGACAACGAGAGAGGAAGAAAAACTAGCAGGAGAGACAGGGAAGAGACTGGGGAAGGAAATCCTCCATAGGGGAAACCTCAAGTAGAGGAAGAAAGTCTTTCTCAAGTTTGGGACTCCCCTTCTTTCCCTCCCCACCCCCATTTTTTTTGTTTTGTTTTTGTTGCTATCCTGGGTTTTGAGTGAGAGAAAATACCAGGGGTTATTAATCCCCAGTGCAGACTGACCAGGATTGGAACCTGGCAGATTTTGGCCAGGATTAAAGCCTGGCAGTTTTGGGCAGAAGCCTGTAAAACCACTTCTACGGGAATCCCAAATCTGCATGACTCTTGGTTGCTGTTGCAGTTTCTTTGTCCCAGCTGTGTGGTATGGTTGGGGTCTACTGTGCTCCAGGCCACATTGGAGATAGGCCTGGCCCACCTTTGAGTTATTTTTGCAGTTTTTCTGCCGCAGCAGAGCTGTGTGGTTAGAATTAGGACTTTTGGGTGTGCGGTATGCTGACTGGAGCCACAAGCAACCTGTCACAGCAACCACATAGGAGTGGAAATCAGTACCCTACAGCTTCCCAGGGAGCAATGAGGGGCCCCTTACGTTGCAGAAGAACTGACGCTCACTAGCAGCTCCCCAAGGTGCAGCAAATCCCAAGACCAGCTCATAGGACTCTCTGGTGTGGTCCATCCTGTCTAGCCTGTTGCTGAGTGGCTGGTGTAGGGTTACAGTCTCCCAGAACCAACCCTTTAGGTGAGCCCCTATGTCCCAGACTACCTAGGCATAGGTGGAGTCTCCCCAAAGCAGGTGCAAACTAGATACTATCCCTTGTAGTTAAGCGTGTTTGAATTGCATCTGGTGTTTCCTTTGCCCTTTGTTTTTGGTAATAAATCTGGCTGTGGTGTCCTGCATAAACAAAATCCCCTCCTCTCCAGGTGTGTAAACATAAAAAGACAGATTCTGTGATCCCAGATTTCTGGGTGGGGGCATGAGGCACAGTGAAAACATTGAATACCCCAGAATTTGAACCTAGTCCTTGTTGCTGCTAACCAGTGCCTGGCAGAAGAGTTACATCTGTTTGGTCAACCCAGCCATGCTGGCCAGGGGTATATGCTTAGAAGGGTAGTTGCAGCCAACTTCTTGTGTTGCAGAGCCGTCCCAAGGTTTGGGCTTAGCATTGTCTCAGGTACATGATAGGTGCAGGTTCTGTCCTTGGGCCTGTGGGCTCATGGGGGCAGGACTAGCTGTGCAGTAAAAATCCCCAGGCCCTACAGAGCAGTACTTTTCATTGCAACTCTTGATGCTGAGTTCTTACGGTAGGGCTACTTCTTGCAGAGACCTCCCTTGGGCAAAAGTGTCTAAGGAAGGGAAGGCATCGGTTTTCTTTTGTGGAGGAAATAAAATGAAGAGACAATTGTGTGGATACCTTTAAGAATTATGACAGCTGCAAAGGCTTGCTTGGCTGCGAGCTGAGTGGGTGAGCTGTGCCTAAGAACTTTGCAGGAAAGGCAGCAAAAAGTTTGCAGAGGGTGAAATAGCTTTTCCAGATAGAGGGTATGCTATGCACAATGCATACTTTTTACTGGAGCATTTGAACTGTGATCAGAGCCCCCATTGCAAACCCTGGGCTCTGATTGGCTACTATGGAGCCATAAAAAGCTGAGGGATGGAAAAGCAGCTGGTGAAAAGCCAAAGGAGAGCAACGTCAGCCTGGGGAGAGGGGTAGAGACTCAGGCCCTCCCCCAGCAGAGGGAATGGAGTTTAGGCTTGCTGGGGAGTGGACTTCAGGACAGAGGAGAGCCTGAGTCATCCTAGGAAAAGCTGATTCCCCATCCAGGTTGGAGCTGTGCAATCAGGGACACAGGTACCCAGGGAAAGAATGGGGTTGGTAAGCTAGCTGGGAGCTGGGAGGAGCTGCCTGGTGAGGGACCTGCAGAGGGAAGCCCTCTGGGCTGGAAAGTTTTGTAATACAAGAACAGAGACCTGCAGAGGAAATCCCCTGTCTGCATGTGGCGGTGGTAGAGGAGAGAGAGAGAGCCCAGAGAGGGAGCAGGCTGTGAGAATCCCAAATCTGCATGGGTGTGTGGGGGGAAACTTAACCCCTAGTGTTTGCAGGAGGTGTATTTTTCAGAGGGAAACTAAAGAAAGGAAGCCTATTACCTGCAGTGGCTGGTAGGAGGCTTGTTTTTGCTGAGTTACCAAGAAAGAGCAAAAAGTCCACCTCCCCTGGAGTAGCAGAAGCTTTGTCTCTGCCACCTAGTGGTAGATCATAGTTAAAGCTGTATTGCCATTTATTTATGGGAAGGGGCATGTGACCAGAGGGAAATCAACCTGGGTTATGGCTGGGAAACTGTTTTAAAGTGTTATAACCAGGTGAATGTAATCATTGAGGTTGTTTGATGCACATGGGACTATTCATCTATTCCTGCAGTTGTAAATTCTATTTAAATTGTTGGTTTTATTATTGACTCTTGGTATGTGTGTATTAATCTTGATTAATCATTTATTTTCTGTATATAGTTGTGTATAACAAAGAAACCCATTTGTTTATTGGACATAAAGTAAATTCTTGGGCAGTGAGGGTGAGAGACACATCTCTCCACAGGGCACCTCAGTCAGCAGACACGCCTGAGGGGGTTCCCAGGGCTACTGGCACTCTGAGGATCCAGAATCCAGCATATCGCCTGGCCTAGCATGCCGGCAAGGGTTACATATAAGTTGCTACAATAGCCCTGGGAAACAAGCAGAGGAGAACAGCAAAGAAAGGGACTAAGAGGACTCTGAATAAACAAATATTATCATTCTATAAGCTTAACTTCTTGGTCTTTTGAGAATAACAAAACAATGACCCTCAGCACTGAAGCTGTTTCATATAGTAGGGAAGCCAGAGAAGGAAATGGCAAGGAGCTGGGAATATGGCTTAGAAGAGAAAGTCATCCAGTGTGTGATGCTACCACAATAAGAGAGCGCACAGCTGATACTTCATTGCTGCTCATGGAGAAGGTGTAATAGTTACAGGAGAATCTAAGGGGAGTCCAGGGTGCCAGACCAGAGCAGGAAGCTGTGCTAGATGAACTCGCATTCAGCAATTCACCTGTGCAATGCAACAGCTGCCACGTGGGTGCCAAGCGGGGCAGGCAGGGTTGATCCCTGCTTCCCTGCACATCATGGTGGGGCTCTACCATGAGCCCCCAGAGGCCCTGATCACTGCTGCCAGCTGCCAGAACCAGTGAGTGCAGGGCAAGAGGAGGAGATCGGGAAGTGGGAGCTGTGCAGGGGGGCTTTGCCATGTGGCCCCAGAGACCCACAACCACTGCTACAGCCGGTGTGTGTGGAGCTTTTTTTTTTTAAGGCTGGACTGGGTGGGGGATTGGGGCCAAGCAGGTCAGCTATTGGGGCTTCTCCCACAGCTGTGCTTGGCGCTGGCTGCATGGAGCAGACTCGGGTCCTGGTGCTGGCCCCAGCCAGCAGCAACAGCATGTTGTCATCCCACACACAGATCTGGGGGTCCACGCCCCCTGGGCAGGGCTGCAAGGTTGTACCAGACTCCTCCCAGGGGGTGCGGGCCCCTGGATCCGCACGCAGGATGACAGCAAGCTGCCGTCCATCCCCCAGAGCACTGGGATTGGGAGGGACCTCAGGGACAGATCGCAGACACTGGCCAGCTACAGATGTCAATATCAGAGCAGTCCTTCTGCCCCTCTTCCCCACCCTCTTCTTAGTTTCTGTTTCCCTGCAAGCCTGGCCCCAAAACATCCAAAACATTTCAGATGGTTTTGTTTCATCTCGGACATGTTTTGGAGCCTTCCGTTTCATTTCAGGTTCGGTGTTTTGGGTGCCAAAACGGGATGAAACACCTCCGAAACTAAACAGCTGCCAAAATTTCTCACAGCCCTACTATAGAGAGATACAGCCCACTGTGAAACACACAGTAAAGAGGAAAGTTCTTACTGTGCTACATCCTTGCATGTTAGGTCCTAGTATTGGCCTGAGATCTTGCAGTGGCCAGAGGAAACTCTGCAAGGACACATTGAAAACATACCTCAAGAAAATGGATGCCGAAGTCAAGGCTGTGGAGAACCTGGATCCTAACCAACTCCAATGGCAACCAAGCAGCTGCCCATTTCACGGTAAAGCAATTTGCTCTTGAAGCAGAGAAGAGAAAGTAAGGAGAGAAAAAGAAAGAAATCCTGTCTTATGGCCTACCCTCCCCTGCAGAAATTCCTGCAACTTCTGTGGACAGGTCTGTGACTGAAGGATTGGACTCTTAAGTCACCTCAAAACCCATCAGAGCTGTGGTAAACATCATCCTTGAACTGAGGAATTCCAGATGTGCATGTTAACATTAGACTTCAAGTCAGCTGGACAGTTATCACTGCACGCTTCTCAGAGGCACAGTAAGTACCTAGTAGACTGATTTAGTGATCCAGACACGTGTATCATACATGCCTCTTAAAACGCTTCTACAGGAAAAAATCTATTCCAAAAACCCGGAAACCATTGGGGCTGGGAGTCGAGACATGTAAACTGCTCCATGCAGCTCAGGCAATATTGACAGATGCTGGCTAGACAAGGCAAAAGAATGAGCTGGGAGGATTGCTAGTTTGAAATGTGACCTGCTTAGTAGGGCTGTGCGGAGCTTCAGTCCCTGATTTGATTCAGCCAATTCACTGGCGGAGAGATTTGGAAAGGTTTGGCGATTCGGACATAAACACCGTTTTAAATGTTTTTTAGTTTTTTTCTACTTACCTCTAGGTAGCAGGCGGCTCATGAATGCTGCAATGCTGGGGTGGATGGAGTGTTCCACAGAAGTGTGGGGGTCTCTCCAGCACACTCAGCAGCAAACCCAGAAGTGGACCAGAAGCACTTCCAATCCACTTCTGGGTCCACTGGAGAGTGCGCAGGGGGCCCCCCTGCACTCCCCAGCTCAACGACTGGTGCCTCCTGGGTCTGAGGAGGGCACTTGGGGTCCCAGCGAACTTCCGGTCCACCACCGAGCACATGGAGGGCCCCCTCCACGCTCCTGTAGGACGCTTCATCCGCCCCAGCATTGCAGCATTCACAAGCCATGCTGGTACCTCAAGGTATGGAGAAAAAACATTTAATGCTGTGTCTATGTCCAGATCACTGATTCTCTGAATCAGCATCGAATCTTCAGATTCGGATTCGGCCGAATCAAATTGGGGACATTGGCCGAATCAAATCATTGTCCCCTATTTGGGCCAAATCAAATACAGCCCGCTTCACACTCCCCTACTGCTTAGTGAGCATGGGAGGCAGTCTACTGCCAGGCTATAACAGGTTTGGGTGTGTTCAGCAGTCAGCTGCTAGGCTCCATTCTTTTTTGAGCTACACAAGTGCTAAGCCATTACCCCAGGATTTGCGGAGAGCCTGAGTTGTGTTTCTTTGCCCTTCAAAGAAGCACTTTGAGAGAGGACAGCCTTAACTGAAGGGGAAAGAGAAATCGGAGACCGAAATAGAGTATCCTGAGGGCAGAGGGTGTGGGCACCTCCTCTGTCTGATGGTTCCTCTCTGGAGAGAGGAGAGCCCTTAGCAATTTAAAAGAGTAGGAGCAAGAAAACAAAGGCATTCCAATTGGAAAGCTTCATCCATCAACTTTTTAAGTGTAACCTTAAAAGGTCATAAAACAGACATGACCCCGTGCCTCATTCAGATATGAATTTTTGCAGTCTTGTGAACTTTCTGGAATGTACTGGGATTTCAGGGACTGCTCTCTGTTGAAGATATCTGGGATAAATAATTGGGTCTGCTGGACATTGGGTACATCTACATGAGAGATTTACTGAGCAGTTGACAACTAACTGCACAGTAAATGTCTCAGCATCTACACATGCACCCCTATTAGGACGCACAAAACTAATAAACTCTGCGTCAGGGTAGGACTTGTACCCTGCTGCACGGTGGGGTTTTTTTGTGCACTGTAGTTCACATGTAGAGACTGAGCCTACTGGTTGTAGCACAAGGGTACTTCAGTGTGGGGGAAGCACTCTTGTGCCCCAGCCAGCCTCTCCACAGCACACTGAGCCCAGTTGGAGCAGCCCCAGGCTGGCAGGCTGACTTCCCCCCGCTCGCTGTCAGCCGGGGCTGCTGCAACCTGGCTCAACATGGTGCGATCTGAGTGCACATGTAAACGGCATGACTGGGAGCTTCCTATGAGTAATAAGTTGTGGAGCAATAAGTTCTACAGTTTCTTGCTGTGCATTAATGACACTTGTAGATGAGTGCATTATCTGTGTGATCCTTGGCAAGAGGTTTCATCATTTTGAATCCTGGTCTCCCCTAAGTCAAAGTCCTTAGTCTTCCTTGTATGTTTTTCAGGGTACTGACTGCCTCATTGTGAGTGGATCCAGATCCTACCACAAAGAAGACCTTTATATGACATTAAATAAGAATAATTCCACCAAATACAACATAAAGACTTTTCCCTAGTTTTCTGAACGCATTTGATTTTAAAACAAGAGCTGTTACAGAGTTTGGGTCCACTCATTCTCAGGTTTACAGTTTATTTAATTCTGGACATAACAGTGAAAAAAGAAAAACGGTGTAATGATAATTAAATTGTAGGGGATCTATCACATTATGGGACTGTCTTCTGATAGCTCTTTAATTATGTCAGCAGGATTTTCTATGTAAAAGCATGACAGCTTTTTGTACACTTCACCCATGCTCTTGATTGCCCTCAAGCAAAAACTGCACCATATATAAGAGCTCATGCTGGGGTGTCATAAGCAGGGATCCTGGCTTTCTATTTAAAAAAAATAAATAAAAAATTCTCTGATTAAAAATCCACATTTTTCCATGATTACAATGAAATGCCACTCTATATTTAAATACATAGGTATGGATATGTTTGTATATGTATCAGTTGAACACAATGATTCATGGATCGTGGCAACTGTCAATCCTCCTGGATCATGGTGTATGCTTGAAGACCATCCAGACCTTTGATGCATATGCCTGGGCAGGAATCTTTTTTTTGGAGGAGTGGAGGCTGATATATTGATATTTTTACAATTTTAAAGCAGTTTGGAAGCCTACCAGTGCCTAAATAATTATAATAAAATAAATTTGAAATACCTATACTTTAGCATTTCATTTTGGTTTTTTTTTATCATGGAAATACAGAGCCCTGCCCCCTTCACTCAACAGGACATGGGTCCAGCTCTGGCTGTCTTGGCCACTACTTTGTGGTACTGAGCAGCCCTGACATGCCAGTGCCATGCCCCTGCCCATGCCATTTTCCCTTCAGTCCCAAGCCATAGCCGCCGCCACCCCCCCGCTGATGTCTCTCATTCCTGCCATGTTGGAGGGTGCCCCCAGCTTCCCCCTCACCCCTAGGCCCCATCCAAAAAAAGAGCATCATTTAAAAAAGCATGCTCAATGCCTCCCAGAGCAGGTGTTCATTTCTTCTGACAAATGCACTCTTTAAACCTGCAAGCAAACTTTACACGCTGGTAGCAAAACACCTACAATCTCTCCTGGCTTGAAAAACAAACTGTTTGGTAGCCAGGTTGTTTCTGCTATTAAGTCTGTGCTGAGAAGCAGGGGAGAGAGACTGGTTTTCTCTGGGAATTCTGAGCAGAAAAGTCTGACAGAACAAGTTTTTTCTGGGGCTGGGCTGAAGTAACACCTGAGTTGCTCTGACACTGCCCTCGGCAGAAACTGGGGGGTGTTCCTGTGCTCAGACATGCCCTGGCCTGTCCCATGGAGTTCCATGATGTCTTTGAATCAGAATCATAGACAATGAGGGCTGGAAGGGATCTCAGGAGGTCACCTAGTGCAACCCCCATAGTGGTAACGGGGGAACACAACAGACACATTGGAGGTGTTGAGAGGGACAACCCCTCACCCTGGAGTGCAGAAAACAGACTAGGGCTAGGGACAGAAATTACACATAAACTAGTTTAAGTGATCAGAAACTGGTTTAAACCTGTAACAGAACAGAAGTTCAGTGCACATAAACCAGTTTAAAAAATGGCCGAAACTGGTTTAAGATAAACCTGGTTGAATGTAGTATCAGACTTAACTGATTTAGAGCAAACCAGTTTGTGGAACTTGTCCTAAACCCCTTCCTGGTTCAAGTTAATTCACAGTTGTGTGTGTGCCCCCCATCAGTTTAATCAGGCTCACAGCATGCTTTGCAACCCTGGGCTGGGCTGTCTGCTCAAGCAGAATACAGTTGGTCCTGCCCTTCCGCTCTCTAGCCTCTGCAGTGACGGCTGGCTGACAAGGGGGTGGGGGGGGGAAGCCCAGCCGGCACAGCTCTGTCTGCCTGGTGGAGGTGGAGCAGACCCTGCCAGACTTTTCCCTGCTGGAGTGGAAAGAATGGGGGCAGGGGCCAGCAGGCTTAGTGGGAGGAAAGAGGAATAAACCCCACTGCCTTCCCTCTCCCACCCATACAGGACCCCAGCCTGGGTCCACCTGCTTTCCCCACTGCTCCCTGCTCTAGAGGAGGGGTGTGTGACCAAAGCCCGTCCAGGCAGCAGGTGAAGGGGGAGTGGGAGGGGGATTAAATCCCCCATCTCCCCTCTCTCCCACCAGCACAGGGCCCCTGCTGGGGTCTGCCGGCCTTCCCCCCCCACTGGCCACTCATGGCGGGGGCCACAGCCGGAGTCAGGCCAAGCAGCAGCCTCAGGCAAAGGTGGGGCAGGGAGGAGGATTAAACCCCCCTGCCTTCCACTCGGGCAGTGCCCAGCTTTTCCGCTGCTCACCACTTGCAGGGAGAACACATGGCCAGAGCCAACCCAAGCAGCGCCTCATTACTGCTCCAAAATCTCCTCTCCTGTCTCACAGGAGGTCGTTCAGGAATTGCCTACCTGCCAATGACACACTATAAATGCATAACATCACCTGGCATTCGCTGGCTCCCTGGGACGGAAGCTGGGAGCGGCTTGTTGGGACATGAGAGCGACTCCATGCCCGGGGTTCTGCTCCAAACAGATCCTTCTGCTGCTCGGGCAGCTGTTTGTCTGTACCAGCTTTGTTTGTGCAGCCCAGAGACTCGGGGCGGTACCAGACAAGCAGCGGCCCAAGGATCAGGGGGGATCTGTTTGGAGCAGATGGGAGCCAGCTGTTGCTGTTGGGAGCCAGCAAGCACCAGGCGATACAACACATTTATAGCACATCATTTATAGCACATCATTGGCAGATGGGTAACTGCCACTCTGGGAGTTGTCACTCTTCCAGGGACTCTACCATCTACATGAGCCAAAATAGCAAATGCTGGGTAGGGAGGCCCACAGGGAAGTTGTGGGAATGGTGTCTGGCTACTCAGCTGCTGGATTTGTACCAGGTCTGATAGATTTGTTTTGGTGATCCTATAGACTTGTCAAAGCCTTTCATGAGAAATATGTGGGCAAACTGCAAAATAGTGGGACAGTAGTGGGGAAGCTTTCCTGACATTCTGCATTGTGGTTGTCCAGACTCCAGTCATTGATGTTGTTGCACAAACGGCTAGTTTCGTGTCCCTGGAGGCTTGTCCAATCCACCTCTAGGAGAGAGTCTCACACACAGGCTGGGTCCAATTTCAGATTTATTGTTTGCAAACAAGTTCGACAAGGGAGCTTAATTTACTCAAATCCGTGTCGACCCCAAACAGAGTCTGGGGTTCCTTTTTATAGCTAACATAAACAAAAGATTCTAACGTGTCGCGTAATTATTGGTAGCCCAAGTATTACGTCTTACAACATATGTCTAGCAGGTACATGTTCTATGATGGTTTACATACATGTCTCATTTACATCTTAAATCTCCTCCCTGGGGCCGTCCTTAAGTCCATTTCGGTCATTCTTTGGTCAAGGTCTGAGTTCTTCACATCAGCACCTTTCCCTGTGCCTCTTCTCTTATCTCTCGTAAGGAGTTATTTGTTGCATCTGTTCCTGGCTATGTCTGCAGAAGTCTAGTGCTACTCGTAAATCTATCATTGGCCTACATACCTTAGCAGAAGCAAGTGTGATAATATGCAGAAGCAATTATGTAGTGAAACTAAACAGTTCTCAGCTGTGAAGCCTTTGTGTAGGGAGATGAGACATTTTTTTACCACACAGCTGCTACACAAACGTTATTGCAAAATCATAATGACTAGATTATAACATATTTTTACCACAATTCCCCCCTCAAGATGCTTTCTAACTCTAATCTTAATAATTTTCAGCTATGGCTAACTTCTGATAATGCACAAACATCTCTTGGTTGACGACTGACTGTACTGTTCGT
>NW_005842478.1:194063-196519 GCF_000455745.1 Alligator sinensis
GCCCCTGGAGGCTTGTCCAATCCACCTCTAGGAGAGAGTCTCACACACAGGCTGGGTCCAATTTCAGATTTATTGTTTGCAAACAAGTTCGACAAGGGAGCTTAATTTACTCAAATCCGTGTCGACCCCAAACAGAGTCTGGGGTTCCTTTTTATAGCTAACATAAACAAAAGATTCTAACGTGTCGCGTAATTATTGGTAGCCCAAGTATTACGTCTTACAACATATGTCTAGCAGGTACATGTTCTATGATGGTTTACATACATGTCTCATTTACATCTTAAATCTCCTCCCTGGGGCCGTCCTTAAGTCCATTTCGGTCATTCTTTGGTCAAGGTCTGAGTTCTTTACATCAGCACCTTTCCCTGTGCCTCTTCTCTTATCTCTCGTAAGGAGTTATTTGTTGCATCTGTTCCCGGCTATGTCTGCAGAAGTCTAGTGCTACTCGTAAATCTATCATTGGCCTACATACCTTAGCAGAAGCAAGTGTGATAATATGCAGAAGCAATTATGTAGTGAAACTAAACAGTTCTCAGCTGTGAAGCCTTTGTGTAGGGAGATGAGACTTTTTTTTACCACACAGCTGCTACACAAACGTTATTGCAAAATCATAATGACTAGATTATAACATATTTTTACCACAATGTGACTGCAGCAGGTAGGTAGACATGCCCAAGATGGCTTTAAACTGAATAGCTCAGGAACTGCTACTGGTATAACCCTGACACCACAGAGCTCAGCACTGACCCATGGATTTAACCAGCTCCTTTGGTGGGCTTTACAGTCTGTAAAGTCTGCAATTTTCTGCTGCTGTGGCTCCCCTAGTCGATTTAAAGCTAGTCATGTTTACCCCCAGGTTGCAATTGCAGCAGTGACTGCAGAATGGACAGCTGCACTTAGCTACACTAAAATCTTCTTGGACCATTATCCATTTCAGGAACCAATTTCGTGACCAAGTCATTTTGTTAGCGTTAATGCCCAGATATATGCTTTATCTGCCTTCAGTTGCTGACCAGACAGGGGCAGAATTTACTGTTCTTCAAAGGTGTTAGATCCCTTAAAGTGCAACCATATAGGAAAAAAAGTTGGTTGTAATAAAATCAAGTTATGGGACCCAAATTTCACTCAAGTTCAACTTTTTATTGTTTTGTCTTAAGAAAGTAGAAAAAAACACACAATATATTGGCCTGGAACCTGGATTCATCTTAGCAATACATTTTTTTCATTAGAGCAAATGATATTTTAAATGCTGCAATACCTACATTCGAAACCCACTCTTCCCAAACACATCACCCAGAGATAATAAACACTCACTTTTGTCAGTCACCCTCCAAGCACTCATGCAAAATGATCATCATGCAGCAAAAGGCAGGGTGCTTTTTAATGAAGTAACGGTCCTGAAACTGTCCCCCTTGATTTCAGTAGGATCAAATGCTAGTATTTCCAAAGAGACAGCACCTATTAAAAGAAACCTGCTGCCTCATTATTACAGTAGTCCAGAAGCTTTAACAGGAAGCTGGCTATTTAGCTTCCAGAAGTCCCTAGTTGCTGTCTAGTGCTTGAATGCCCTGAGTATAAGGACCTTGTGCTGCTACTTAGTGGTCAGTGCCCCAAAGTAAGCAAGTGTGGATGGGGTGGAGGCCTGGTGGGGGGTTACAGAACTGTTAAAGAGCCTATATCAGTGCTTCCCAGCATGACCCCATTTATGACCCCATTTCCTCAGCATAACCCCATTTCCTCAACATGGCCCTAACTCCCAACCTGCTGCCCCCCACCATCCCTAAGTGCCCCTCACTTCCCACCCACAGCCCCCTGGCTTGGCCAGTGCCCCTCACTCCCCACGTACAATCCCCCACTCCACAGCCCTGCTGGTGCTCCTCACTCACAACTCGTGGCCCCCTGCCCCCTCCCTGCTAGAGGGAGCCCCCAGCTACCAGGGCTACTGGACCAGGGCCTGTAGGAAGTGACATCTGCTGTAGCTGGAACAAAGCATGAAACACCACTCCCCTCACCCCCCACCCTGCCCCACTCCCTGTCCCCATGGGTGGCACAGCCAGAGTGGAGCCTGTGGTGCAGGGGAAGGATGTGAGCTGCTCACTGCAGGCTCGGGGCTCCCGGTCGTGCTGCCCTCCCTGCAGTACGAGAGAGCAGGGAGACTTGATGACACTGCTTGGAGCCCCACATTGGCTATGCTGCCATGGCAAGGTGCCCCCTGTGCATCCAGCAACAACAGTGATAGTGGCACAGAGTTGTGCCCCGTGCTGCTGCCAAGTGGGCAGGGGACACCTCACCATGGTAGTGCAGCTGGTGCAAGGCACCCAGAAGTGGCACCAAGCCACCCTGCCCCACTTTGCAATGGAGGCCCCCGGGGGAGGGCAGCAGGGCAGGGAGCCCCGAGCCTGCAGTGGCCAGCCCATGTACTGGCCTATGTACTGCACCATGTCCCACTCTGCCAT
>NW_005842478.1:196550-206350 GCF_000455745.1 Alligator sinensis
AATTCTCCAGAACCCGCTGAGGGAGAAGAGAGTTTTCAGCTGATTCACCTGTGCTACCACCGCAGTATTCTGTTACCACAGCTTTGCTAATTGCTGGGTTTTTTGCATTTAACTACCCAGAAGGTATTTGCACCAGGCAATGCTGCTACAAATAAAGCCTCACTGAAAGTTTACACAGGTCACTTTTGCAGAGAAGTACATGATCATTGCACCAAGCCTGCTCTCCATGCTCAGTTTGATACCTGGAAAGCCAGGAGAAAGCAATTGTCTCTTGGTTCTGCCGCCACTGCTTACACCCAGCAGCAAAGGACAACAATATTGATACAGTTTTGTAACATCACACCCATGCTGCAAGGAGTCAGGTTGCTAGGGGAGAGATTTCTATGAGCAGAGAGCCGTTTTCTGTCTGTGCAATAGATCAGTAGTTAGAAACCTGATTTGTTTTAGCTACAAATGGCCAGATTTTTTGAGGGGCCAAGTTGTGATTTTCAAGCATCTTCACCTGCCTATCCTGGGCTTTTAATTAGCTATATACAGATATAAACTGGGCCTGATTTTACATGTCCCCATTGGAAAACTGGGCTCAGAGCTGTCAAGAGGTCTGGCACCAGTAAGTGGCAATTGTTGGTCCAACAAGCTTGAAGGAGTCAGCAATTAGCTGAATAATATTCAGGATAGAACTTGGTAGCACAGAAGTATGGCAGAAACAGGGTTCAAGGTGACAGCATTCAATCTGAATGCAGCTCGGCTTGGTTCTTTTTAGCTGGACCATGTCAGAACCCAGTAGTTGAGCGCCCGTCACAGTGGAATGTTTCATTGATTTGATACCTGTAACACAGTGGAATTTCTCGCCACAGTGGAATTTTCCGCTACAGTAGAAAGCCCCGGTGCAGTAAAAGTTCCCGCCAACTTTATGCAAATACGCGCACCACCATTGGCCGGTTATAATTATTCATATTTGGTGACTAGCGATTGGCTTGTTAGTCATATAAAAGTTAAAGCAGTTTCCGCCCAAGTCGGAGAACTCCGCGCACATCTAGGAGTGAACTTGGCGGACTGATCACCCACCAACGACTCCCTGTCGCCGACCGTCCCAACGTACCCCCGTGCCCTGCCGGCCCGATAAGCCGTTCATGTCATTTTGTCTGACTCGGAGAGCTCACGTTTGCAACTGTAACCTAAGTCAGTTCTTCTTCCTGCGCTGTGTACACCGACGGCGTAAGTAAATAATCTCTTTGTTCAACCAATACGCTTCAGTGCCTAATTCCGCTCCATCGGTCAAAAGTACCCCCCTGCCGTTTCGGGGCTACTGGCCACAGCCCGGCCTACCACTCGACTGCCACAGAAGGCCACAGCAGAGAGTGGAGTAGGCTTGTCCAACATATGGCCCGTGGGCTGCAACGCAGCCCGCCAAGGCATTTGCTGTGGGAAACGAAAGTAAACACGATTTACTTTCGTTCCCACCCCTTGTCCCTCCCCCAGCCCCTCAGCAGCTTCCTAATGGCTGTTTAAGGGCTGGGAAAGGGACAAGGTTCCCGCACGCACCACATTAGCTTGACGTTGCCGACATGGTACATGTGGGAAGAGGAGTGCAGACCCACCCCGCCTCCTCCCGTCCCCAGCACCACATGGGGAAGCCACTGCTTCCCGGCCCAAGTGACTCGCTGCTCCCTGCCCGCAGGAGAAAGGCAGCCCGGTTTGGCCGCCCAGCCCTGGGTCGCTGGCAGAGGCGGAGCGGCGCGGGCAGGTGCCTCCTCCCGCCAGGCTGTCAGCATTGGCCACGCCGTGCGGGGCGGTCCTGGGCTCGGGCGGAGCCTGCGCTCACTGTGCCCCGAGGTGCCGCCCAGCCCTGGCTCTGGCTCCCTCCAGCCCGGTGGAGTGCGGCGATGCAGACCTGTGGAGGCAGCGCGGCAGCCGGGCTCACCCTCGTTGTCTGCCTCTGTCGCCTCCCGCCCGGCCGGGGCGCTGCAGGTAGGGCCAGGCCAGGGCAGGAAGATGGTGCCTCCCCCAGGGCTGGGCCGGTGACTGTGGGCTCCCGGCACCTGTGTGTCGGGGGGGGGGGGTCCCTGCCTTTCACAGGGGAGGGAGGCTTGGCTCTGACCCTCATCTCCTGGGGCCAAGGCTTTAACCTCAAAGACTGGTCTTCCCTCCTGGGAGCCGGCTGTGCCCACGTCCCAGAAGCCGGGTGCTGGAGCATTACAAAGGCAGGCAAAAACCTCCACAGTCTGCTCTAATCTGACCATGAGGTAAAATTCCTTCCTGGCCCCAAATTTGGTGGTCAGTGGGACCCCGAGCAGAGGGGCAAGACCAGGGCTCAGCAGCGTTTTTTGGGCAGTGCCAAAAACACCCACAGTCTTGACTTGTAAAATGTTAGCGTGCCAGTGGCAGACAGCGGGGGAGCCACGATGGGCTCTATCCTTGTTGTGGCAGCACAGCCCTGGCCCTTCCCCTGAAGTCTGCCTCAAGGCACACATGCCAAGCAAAATGCCTGTGTGTGCTATGCTCTGGCACCCAAGGAAGGGGTTGCCTACCTCTGGACGTAACCCTCTAGCCAAAAACCTCTGGATTTGGTCCCAGAAGGACCATTGGCACACCCCAGTCAAAGTCCCTAGCCTTGGCTGTAGCCAACACCCAATACCTCTGAGGAAAACTTAAAAACACCCTGGCACATATAGCAGAAAGGGGAAGAGTGGTGGTGGGGGCAACCAGCAAAGCCCAGAAGCATGAGAAGTATTCATAGTAGAACATGGGCATAGCTATGCCTAGATCATTTTCACTTCCTACAACTTCATTGGTGGCAAAGGTCATGTGACATCACTTCCTGATGTGATACCACTTCCTGTGAGGTCTTTGAATATGGCTCACTGGCCCACTGGGTGATAAAAAGTTTGTGATCCAGCCCCACATTCAAAAAGGTTGGACACCCCTGGAATAGAGGAAACTCTCAGGACTGATTCAAAACCATTCCTTCGCCACTGATGGGAAAATAGCATCTGCACTGCTCTTCCACCGCAGCCATGCTTGTCAATAAAAGTGCTGAATAAAATCTATCTAACTCATTTGTAAACCTGGCCATTAACAAACCATTCCTCTGCTATTTTTTTGCATTTTACCCAGAAGTTATAAATCCCCTCAGTGGCTCTATGCCTTGGCCCATTTTCCTTGCATTGTTTATTGGTCCAATGTAAACTTGTTTAGAGAGAACTTTTGCCTACCTAAAACATAACAAGCAGGTAGGCTGTAGGATAGAAGCCAAAGTTCATGCCTTCAAAAAATCAGATGTCCACTGAATAGTTAATAGCTTCATAGCATTGCTGACTATAAAGCACGCCTTGTACCATTTCTTTAGCTACTTTTCCACCAAGGGCCATAGACTTTATGTATACGACTGCAGTGCCAACACACAGAACAGCTGCCAAGAAAACCAGACTGTAGACAAGGGTTTGGTATCGAGCCAGAAAGCCGAGCGAAGATGCCAATGGTATATCTGGTATTTCTGGAGGCATCCTGGCTCGGTTCATTTCTAGGGATGTTGTGCTGATAAAGACTGAAGTGTCTGCTGGTGAAATGGATTCAGGAATGGACCGAGAAGAATCTTCCTTTTCTACAGGATATGAATGGTTAGAGGTGTTAGCCTCACCCCTGGAAGCAGAGTCACTACCAACCTGTCTTACATTACCTCTGTTCTTACTGAATGAACTAGTTTCTCCTTCAACAGAGGAGGAGTGTGTAGTGAGTCCTGTGACAGCAACACTTTCTTTCACACCATCTGCAAGTGTCAGAGTGTAGCTCTCCATCACTCTTCCCATCAATGTAAACTCTTCAGCAGGCTTGCTGGGAACAGATTTTAGTAGGGCAAGTGTTGTCTGGAACATGGTACTCCCAGAACTGCTTTCAATGGACGGGGCATCTGAAGTAAATCTTCTAGGAATAGCATCTGATTTGTCAGCTACTGGACTTACTGTAGCTCCTGTGGATTTACCTGTTGATACTGTGAACCTGTCAAACCCTTTCATGATCCACGTAGGATCAGAATTAAATATATTGGGAACAGTGCCTGGCACATCAGATATTGCACTTGCAGGAGATCCTGTGGATTCTTCTGTAGATCCTATATTGCTCTGAGATCTTGTCATGACCAGGGTAGAATGTAAAATAAATCTGTAAGGGTCAATGGTTGGCGCATCAGCTTTTCTACTTATAGAAGGTTCTGTGGATCCTGTAAAACTCTCAGGCCTTCTCACAGCATATGGAGTCAGTCCACTGAGGCTGGTGTCTGGTGCATATGTTGGATGTGAAACAAGTCTCATGGAAACCTTGTTGCCATATGTAGCAGGCTCAGAGTAGGTAGCAGTGTTAGTATCTGGAAACAAAGAGGAAGTTTTTGTAAAGAGCCCCATAGCTTCTTGTGCAAGCAATATGGGAAAATTTGTACCCTCTGCCCTTACAGCAGAAACATTTACTGCCTCTGAAAGTGTTACGCCAGCTGTGTGACTAGGAGAATCCATGGGCCTGGTGACACAGCCTGGGCCACTGGTTTGTGTTGCAGAGGACATGACACCTCCAATAACTCTCTGAAATATGCCTGCCTTTTCTTGTGCTGATACAAAACTGATGGGATTTGAAGATGAAAGGGTTGGAGGGGCATTCTTTTGGTCAAGTTCCCTGACTCTCTCCTTCACCCAGCTGTCCTCTGGATTTGCACAAATCTCCCTGGACTTTTTAGTAACAAATCTGAAACAAGAAAGGAAACAGCAATAATCAGCAGAAACAGAAAAATCACATAATTTGATTAAGAGCAAAGAGTAACTGGATCAAAAGTCAGTTGTTCGTGAGCTCATTTTACATCAGAGGAAAATGGTGAGATCATGTTCCCAAATTATTATAAATCCAGTTGTTGTTGTTCTGAAATCACGCCAGGTTTTTACATTACAAAAGACAAAGTAAACAAAATAGAAGGAAGTAACATAAGCGATCTAATCACTGGAAGTCCAGAATGAATCAGTTTCCTTAAGGTAGACTTTCTCTTTTGCATTCACTGTCAAATAATTGCTTTGAAATGGGTCAGTAAAACTAATTATCCCACTGGGATGCTGTGATTAAGACAGCGTAGCTGACTCCATGCTCACACACAGCACTTGTCTTCATGCCAAAAAAGGTGTGTGCTTTGAGTTACCTCACGAGTTGAGTTTGACCCAGGTGAAATAACTGCTAAAAATATGTAAATTATCCCCTTGGCTTTTTCTCCAGGGCTGAAATTCTGCTTACAGGCTTATAAACAAGTTTATAAATTAAAATTACATAATATCTCATAATTCTCAATGCTTTTTAAATATTTATTTCTGTGGTCTTGTGAGCTTTCTGGATGATGATGGGCTTTCAAACACCAGTCTACTGCTGAATGCATCTGGTATAAGTGACTGGCTCTGCTACATATTTCCTGTGTGACTCCAGGAAAGATGCTTCATCTCTCTGTGTTTCAATCTCCGCTCAGTACAACAGCCCTTACAGTTTCTCTTTGTTCCACCCCTTTACCTATCTTATCAGTTTTTCAGGACAGTGACTGCTTCAAAGTGCTCCACCTTCTACCAGCCAGAAGGCCCAGATCTCATATTAAATAAGAATTCCCCAAATAAAATAAATAGCTTTTGCTGCAATTTTCTGCATGCTCTTAACTCTGATACAAGAGCTTCTGCAGTGTTTGGGCCCTTTGATTCTCAGAATTACAGATTATTTAATTCTGAAGTTCATGATAAAAGAAGGAAAATGGTACAGTACTTACATGATAACAGACTTGGGGCAGGATGGGTCTGTTTTCTTGTAGCTCTTCAACAGCCCCAAGGGTAATTCTTTTGTAAAACCCTTACACATTGTTGCACATCCAATCGGTGCTCTTGGTTGCCCTAAGGCAAAAAGTGCACCATATGTATCAAGTCATGTTGCAGTATCATGACAGCTATAGCTCAACCTCTTTCCCCTGTTTAGTGAAAGTATGTTATAAAGTTTTGCAGTTGGAAAACAAAGAGCATTTCCATAGTGCAAACCACCCTTATCACAAACATTCTAGTCACACCTACGAAGATCATAAAAGGAATATTTTCTGATGGCTGGAAAGCCCCTAGAAAAAAAGAATGTCAAAATAAGCCCTCTTAGGATATCAGTGACTAAAAGCTCTTACCATGGGACCTAAATGGATCAGGACTTCACTATTGGATCATGATTCATCAGTACTCATCTGAATGCCATCCCCCTTGATTAGGTGTTTGTGAAAGATCTCAGTTCTTTTCCTAAGGACATACGTGCTCTGTCACATATGAGGCTGCTAAAGCTGTCACTAATTACAGTGCTCTTCTTGGCAGGCTCAGGCTATGGACAAACAAAGTTCAGTCAGTTAAAAAGGAGCTTAGCATGGGGTAGTGATATGTGATAACTGTCTGGCTGTCCACTTTTACCCAGTGGTAAGTGAAAGCTAAACAGAAGAAGCTTTCCCTAGCATGAAACAAAACAACATCATCCTTTTTCATGTTCACTTACCAGGGGCTAAGAGACAGTAGATGCACAGGTACCACAGAACTGAAGCTCCATGGAAAGTCCTTACTGTCTGTTACCTTGCCCTAGTTCCTTTGTCTAGATGTTCAGGAGGCAGACCAAGAAGGTCACCCCACTCAGTAGAGCAGAGTTGAGGCAAATTGCCAGGAGGGCAGGGAGAAGTTTTCCTGACATATAGCTACTCTGCAGTGGAGCTTTCTGTATTGCAATTGCTGCTGCAATGAGTCAGTATTTAGGCTGGTCTGAGCTGGCTGTCAACCAACTAGCTCAGGTAGTGCTACAGTGTAGCCCTAGCAGCAGCCAGCTTACTGCAGACTTGCCCCCATGTATTTACCCAGCTTCCTCTCCAGTGGTGCCTATACAAATAAACCCTGTCCTCCCATGCATCACCATCCTCTGTGAGTGTCCCTTGGATTCTGAAGAAAGGTTCAAAGAAAGTATCATTAGGGATTATATGGTATTTTTAGAGTTATAGTTTATGCTTAGATATTAAGGGTCCCTAGGCAGAGGCTAATATATGAGTCCTTCCTTCCTCTTTCCTCCTTCCACACACATGGGGTAACATGAACTGCAAGTGTAACCTAAATGTACCCTACTGTGGCCTCTCCCCGCCCCATGGTTTTGATCCCCTCCTCCTTATGAGCACATGTTGCACAGTCACCATCATATTTGCTCCTTGTCTGTGTTGGAGTCTACATTTCATTTGGGAAACCAGGTCCTGGCTGTTTAACATAGCACAGCAGACCGGGTGCAGCTCTGTACAGCAAAGCTTGGCTCTCTGCTGAATCAACATCTACAAATTTGGCAGCTGAGATTTCCACAGGAGTCAGTGGTGCCAGCAGATGGGAGCAGGCAGCCAGCATATCCTCTGATGTTAACTAGCAGAGCTCAAAGATGAGTCAATACAGAGACAACAGCTTACATTGGCTGAGGATCTGGCCCATCCTGACTTGATCTGTAAATCGAACAAATCTGCTCTGATGCTAACTGGGGGGATATGATCATCCAACCCTGCAAAGGCACTTGTCTGAATCACTTTTCAGTCTGCAACTGCTCTGTATCAGTTCAAACAACCTCCCTTGTTTTTCATGGTTCTTTTAGAGACAAATCGTTGCTTCCCTGCCTATGTGCTCACCTTCATTGCTTCCCTGCCTGTATGCTCACTTTTTCCTATCTTCTCTGTTGGAGCTCAGTTAAAGAATTTTAGAGGACTCCATTTACCCAGGCACAGCCTGCATTTTAATCAGTTAGAGGAAGAGCCTGTGCTAGGGTTCCCAGGGGTCCATGTATGTGTTCCAAGTGACTAAGCATGAGCTGTGTCCCTGTGTTTGTTTGTAGGTTATAGAGTGATATGTGACCGGCACTCTCCTGCCACTAGCTCATAGCTGGGGGGTCGTTGCGGCTTGTGCTGATTCCTCGATAATACTCACTTTCACTCACACTCAAGCAGATTCTGCCTTAGGCTTTCAGGAAGCAGAGTCCAGACCAGGGAGCAAGTTGGCTGGTTAATATCTCCAGGGACCTCAACTCCCATCCTAAATGAGAGCAGCTCCTGGAGTCTTCAGTTCTTCCTCAAATCAGATCTCCCATAGTTGTAAGTATTATAAGCCCATCCCCTATTATCACATGGCCTGACCTCATCTCTACTTAAGACAAAGTCGGCAGGTTCAGACTGTGGTTCTTGGTCCAGGCACTCTGTGCTACTCTGGTGTAAAAGGGCTATAGAGCTGGAGTGCCCCCTAGAGAGGACTGTGCTGTGATTGTGGGGACCACTCCTGAACTGCCTCCACACCGGGGACTGCACATAGGTAATAAAGGACTCTATGAATCAGCTCTGCATCCGCACAGTTCTCTCCAGGGCCACTCCAACTCATATGGCCCTTTTACACCAGAGCAACATAAAGGGCCTGGAGCAACCATTGCTCCATCTGAGTCACATCTGTTGTTTTTAGCTTAAACAGAGGCAAGCCTGATGCTCCCTTATAGAGGACTCCATTTACCCAGAGACAGCCTGCATTTTAATCAGTTAATCAGCCTCTTCTGAGGTTCCCAAGGATTCATATACATGTTACAAGTAACTAAGCATGAGCTATGAGTCCAATATCCAACATCAAGGACAGATTTTCCCATCTTGATGAAAAGTTCCTTAAACAAGAATCACAGTTTGGAAGTCAGTGACTGCCGCTCCAGTGCAGTAAGAGGAGCCAGAATCAGACCTAAAGAAAATTCAGCAGTGCATGTAAATGCAGAGAGCGCAGCACACAGGCCAGCAGGTAGCAGGGTGGGTAAGCTGTTCTAACTGGAACATAGATGTAAGGGGTTGAGCTGATTGCTCTCCACAGAGCTTGGCTGTTTAACTCATGGAGCTCTGTCTGACACCAGCCTCCAGATCACCCATTCCCCTGAGTTTGTTTGTAGGTTATAGAGTGATCTGTGACCCACACTCCCCTGCCATTAGTTCATACTTTTGGGGGGTTGTTGAGGCTTATGCAGATTCCTAGGTCATGCTCACTTTCACTCACACTCAGATTCTGCCTTAGGCTTTCAGGAACCAGAGTCCAGATCAGGGGTCAGGTTGGCTGGTTAATATCTCTTTAGGCTACTTTGTGCCGTCTTAATGCCTCCTGCTCCAGGGACCTCAGCCTCCATCCTAAATAAGAGCAGCTCCTGGAGATCTCAGCTCTTTCTCAAGCCAGATCTCCCATATAAGCCCATCCCCTACTAATTCTTTTTAGGGCATCTCATGGCCTGACCTCATCTCTACTTAGGACAAGACAGCAGGTCAGACTCTGGCCATGCTGGGGACTGCACACAGATGAGATGTGGATTCGGAAACTAATAAACTCTGCAGCAGGGTAGGACTTGTAAATACAAAGATGCTGCCCAGCTAATAAACTCCACAGAAGGGTAGGACTTGTATTTATAGCTCCTACCCTGCTGTCGAATTTATTAGCTGCCTGCACCTTAATAGGGGTGCACCTGTAAACACTGAGATGTTTACTGTGCAGTTAATTAGTCAACTGTGCAGTAAACATCTCCTGTAGTTGCAGGTGTAGAACTGGAGAGATCTGCCCTTCCCTTTTCATATTGCTACCTGGAGTAGCATCCTGGTTCAATGGGAGGATAACCTTCCTATGGGTGAGAACATGACTAAGAATCACTGGTTCACGCATACCGCTTGCTGCTAAGCCCTAGAGGCCATTAAATGAGTTTTTTATCGTATTGCATAGGAAAGGATTATTACAGAGATT
>NW_005842478.1:206360-214661 GCF_000455745.1 Alligator sinensis
ACAGAATCTGCAATCCTAAAAAAAGTGAAAAAATAGTCTAGTTTCTACTACACAGCAGATGAATCCGTTCCTGCACAACTACAAGCATTTGCCAGGAGTCTGTACATACTGAACAGAACTGCACACATGACAATAGAGTTGCCCCGTTATCCCAGTCTGCATGCCCACATGTATATGCAGATTAGCTCCCAGGTAAACACTCATTCTTGGCTCGACAGATGTCTCCATTTCAATTCAATTCAATTCAGTTCAATTTATTAAGGATTCTGGCTGAAAGCCATGCTCCCAAAAGTAACATAACAGACATAAAACCATAATATAAATTTGAACAAAAATAACAGGAATGCAAGTATTTCTCAAATAGGACCAACCGTTATAAAAGCAGCAGTATTCCTACTCCTAGAACTAACAAAATCAAGTACATATATAGTGATAGATCAGATCATGAATCTATACAATTGTTGTGCATAGGTCCATAATTAACACAGTAAAAAACATAGTGATAAAGTTTATTGGTCATATCAACAATAAAGGATGTTTAGCTCTGATAGCTTCAGCCTTGTAAGCAAAAACTGCATGAAGGTTTACTAAATATTGATCTGTTTGCTGGCGGGGCCATATTAATTTCCCTGTATTTGAGAAATATGTCAATTTCTGCAAGAACGGTGATAAATACTTTCTCCTTATGTCATTATACAGAGGGCATTCTAAAACATAATGAATAGTGTTTTTCAAAACTCCTGGATAGGCTGGGCAACATCTTTTAGCCCTTGGAACAGAAGTCTATGTCCAGCCAAAACAGCTGTGGGCATCTGTTCGGTTCTGAGTCTAGTCAAAGAGGTTCACCATTTATTGTTGAGAGCCAGCTGTAAACACCTTTCTCCCCACCGATCTAATTTCCAAATAATATATAGAGGGGTGATGTGAGTAGCCCTGACAGAGGTCTGAATACCAGGTCCTCTCTGCCTATTAGATACTTTTATTAGAGCACATTCTAAGACATTACATCTTAATACCACGAATCACATTCAGTCACAATGAGATTCAACCCTCTCTCCCCCATCCTAGTAAACCTTTCCTATCTTAAATAGCTCTACTTCAGAGCAGCTTAGGACTTACCTGCAACCAGTCTTTCCAAAATCCACAGCCCTAGCAACAGTATAAGGCGCAAGACAGAAGAGCTTTTCATGGTCCTGAGATCAAAGGAGCTAATGTTGTAATGAAGTAGGAATACTTGACAGTTTCTCTTTTGAGTCTATCCTGGAGACAGAAGTGTTAGCAGAATGGCCACTGCTAGCAGTTCCACACACATTTTAATCCTCACTGGCAGGATACCACCACCCACATGCTGGACTGTGATGAAATGAGATGCAAGGAAAAACAAGGACGTTTAGGCAATAGCAATACAGCCAGGGCTGACTCGGAATTCCCCAGCATTCTGTGTGCCTAATCTGTAATAGATTTTCTTTTCATAGAAGGTGGCGGGGGAAGACCAAAAAAGGAGCTGTCAGCTGAAAGCAGGGGAAGTGTCTGCACAAAAAAGTGAAGATAGGATCACAGCATCTGTGTGATAATAGAATCCAGTTTATATGGGCAATAAGAACAGAGCCAATGCAGTAGCACAAGCCACCAACAGGAGTGCAAAACCTCCATCCATCCCGGGTTTATTGCCCGGTTGCTAAAGCCTGCACTGCTGTGTCCCCATTGCAGCCATACCCCTGTTAGCTGGATCAAGCAAACACAAGTATTCTGGAGCCTCCTACATTTCATCGTCACTTTCCTATGTAGACATATCCATAGCTGGGCCAGTTCCTCATTTGGTATAAACTGAAGCCTGTGGAACAGACCTGATTTCCAAATCCTGAGGATATGACCCCATGTGATTAACCTTATAAAGTGCACCTTTAACCCAGGGGTGGGCAATTATTTGGACTGAAGAGCCACTTAGGCAGTTCTGGTGAGTTGTTGCAAGTCAGGTCAGCATTCTTCCCGCACCCCTCACCCCCACCCCGCAACAGCTCACCAAAACTCACTAAATGGCTCTGCCCTGGGGCCTGGCCCCACACTGTCACCATTCCACGAACCCACTCCTGACCTCAGCCCTGCCTGCCCATCCCATTCCCTGATGTCACTCCCTGCCCGCCTGCAGCCCCATCCCATCTACCTGGCCAAGCGCACCCTGCCCACGTTAGTCCCAGGCTGGTCTCCTTGGAGACCCTGCCTACCTACTCCAACCAGTGCCCCGGGTGGTAGGTGCAGGGCAGATGAGCCAGGGTACCCAGGCAACAGGGCCAGATCCTGCAGCAGCACTGTCACTGGTAAAATCCCTTAGCGGCCCAAATCCAGCCCACAGGCCATATTTTACCTACCCCTGCTTTAAACCATTTGAAATGCCATTCTTTAGTTGACCTGATTGAAATTTGGCATTTCCATTCCATGGGAAATTCTGACACTTCCAAATTCATTTTTACTTGGAAATAGAGCCAATCAAAAGTTTTGGAAGTCCCTAGGAAACAATTTTTACAATATTTTTTATGTCTGTCCAAAAAGTTGCTGTTTCCGAGTTCAACTTTTGGATATTTTTTTATAAGATAGAATAATAAGTGTTTTAACACAAAATCATTTGCAACAAAAAATAAATTGAAGTGTTAAACTTTGATAAGGTTGAAACAGAATATTTGGGTCATATCACACTTTCTTTTGGGGTTTTTTTCCTTCCTTAAATTACATCTTCTTATGATTATCCTTATTTTGAGAAAAGTTTCTACATCAGGGAATTGGTGTTTTCTGGTGGAAAAGTATTCTGTCTGAAAATTGTCAAATAGCTCTATTGTATAGGTGAAGGGAGCAACCATCATGATCTGGGCACTTTCCATACCCAGGAGGAGGTGGAGAACAAGGAAGTAGGCCTTGCCTGAAGGAGCTCGCAGCCCAGAAAAAACATGTAGTGGGAGGAAAAAGGACACAAGATATAGAGGTGATGTGGCATGAGGGATGTCTTATTGGTGCCATGGTACAGGGCTGGCATTTTTTTGGTTTTAAGATCAATTGCCCTGAAGTCAATGTTGTGAAGCTGATTTACATATCTGAAGATTATGTTCCCTTTTCCCAACTGACCCTCCACAGTTCACCCAGCTTGTCCAGTCCTAGCTCCCAGTGCCATGTCACTTTATTTTCCCCTCCTGCACAGCAACATGGCTCCCACTGCTATCAGAAGCCAGGCTGACACCTGTGCTCTGAACTTCCCTGAACAGCCAGGGAGGGTGTCAGTGCTCTGTGCAGAAAACCTCAGCCCTGCCACTTTGGTGTGTTGCTTTGAGGCAGTGGGAAACCTCAGTGTTGTAGGCTGTGCTGGATTCAAGAGCCTGACCTCACTGTGGCTACACAGAGGCTACACTGAAGATGCTGGGGAAGGAAGAGCTTCAGTTTGACAACAGCTGAATTACTATGGAAGACCTTCTATAAACATGAACACCCAACAGATCCCTGGTATCAACCCAGTGACCAGGAAGACCCCAGACAAAGCTGAACACACCATGAGAGGATGCCAACAAAGCCCTTTCTGCCCCCCGAGCCACAATTAGCCTGCAAGCAGCAGAGGCTGGTGCTATCCTCATATCTTTCTTGTTGTCTAACTTTGATTCTGAGGAACTAGGGGTTATCAGTACCTGATAGAAATTCAGCCACAGGCTCTGGCCCTTACTGGGGGACCAGCTAGCTCTGAATCAGCCCCTGAGAATAAACCCAGGTTTCAGATATGAGTTTGTTGCTGCAACCTGCTATTTTTATAACCAATCCCATGTGACCACCACAGTCGAACGTGCTGAATTGCAGGTTGTCTAGGACTGGATCCATATTCCAGGCACCTGCATTTGGGACTGTTCAGGCCCAGGCTTTGGTTTTGGTTTTAGGTCAGGTATGAAGTCTGAATTCAGATGCTAACAATGCAAACAGCAACCTGTGTCCCAGCAGCAGTGGCTGTTTCAGCACCATGACTCCACACAGACTCTGCCCCCAAACCAGCAGTAAAGCAGTTGTTCTGAGGGATATACCCACGAAAAGTGCAGGCTCAGCGACAGGCAGGAGGGTAAGGCACCTCTCTGTCCTTCTGACCTCCTCCCCTTAGGTGTCACCTGGGGCACAAGCCCTGTTCACTCACCCCACATTGTGCCACTGTGTATGCTTTTGTTGCATTCACTATTGCACAGCACCATGTGCTGGAAACCAGGCCTTAGAAACAGTACTTAGCTACAGTGGGTAATACTGGACCTTGGTAGACTGGCCTTGAATTCCCTGCTCTATTTTATGCCAAATAGTCCAATAAGCTGTAATAGATTCATAGCATTTTAAACAATGGTGTTGTTATAGGGAGAAGGAAGACAATGCAAGGTTTGAGTATAACAGAAGCTTGCAGGCCTGATAATGAGATGTGAGGCACACACTGAGAAGCCCAAGTGCTGGGCAGCCTGGGCTGCAGTGTCTTTCCTATAACATTCAGTTTAATTGTAGCAAACAATGACTGATGCAGTTTCCCTGTGAACCCACATGGTCAAAATGACTATCAGGCAACTCAGATTCTCCTTTTTCATTTAGTTTAAGAATAAACTAATTTGAATCCTTTAAATACTTTATCTAAATTTTAGCTTTCCATGTACAACTAATGAGTACCTGTATGTCCTGTCTGTCACCCTGGTGGAGACCAGGAGTAAATCAGGTGTAGTTCAGGAGTGATTCAATTGAAATGAACCATGTACATTTCTACTGGGGTCACTGTGCTGCAAGACTCGCCTGAGAGAAGGAATGGGCTCTTTGTGCATGTCTAGCTCACCTCAGGGTTGGGTCTCTCTCTCAAATGCTCACTCAGGCTTACATGTCTCTAAAGCACTTTCTTCATTTGTTCTTTGTTCACCATGAAGCTAGGACTGACAGTAAGAAAAGCATTTACACCATAGCAGGTGTGTTAAGTTCAGGAGAGGTCCTGTAGAAGCTCTTCAATTTGCTGAGACAAATGGGCAATGTTGTAACACTGGAGCAGCAGACTCATCTGTAATACTGTGTGGAGCTTCTGAGGAAAAGGAAATCAAACAAGATCTTGGAATCATAATAACAGTTATCTCAATGTAACACCTAGTACTTTGTCATACTGTTGCCCAAATGGCTAGTTTCGTGCCCCTGGAGGCTAGACCAATTTCACCTCAAGGAGAGAGTCACGCACAGGGTGGGTCCGTCATGAGTTTATTGATTGCGCAAGCAATGTCAACAGAGGAGCTAATGCTCAAAGCTGTGTCAACCCCGAATTTCTCTCGGGGTTACACTTTTATAGCTTACATAAACAAAGGGCTACAACGTGTCATACAACTATTGGCAGTACCACAATTTCCTTGTTGTTACGTCTTATCTTATGGGCTAGGCTTAGTTTGCTATTGGTTAATATCTCCTATTAAGTTTAGTGCATGCGTATTTCAAAAGCAGAACTGCGGCAAAAAGTTCTGTCGCATGCGCAGAGGAAAAGGGGAACTGTGGCAAAGTTAGTGTCTTTCCTTAGTGTAACTTCAGGGCATTAGGCAAGTATGGTTACAAAATGCAGAGCAAGCAGGAAGGAAAAAGAAACCCACAACTCAGTCGTTAGGCCTCGTGCTTCCTACACAAGGGATCATGAGGGACTCATACAGTTATTACTCAAGTGAGGCCCAGGTCATAATGTATTTTTACCACAATACCCTTATATAGTACACACTCTGGAGGTACATGATGGGCTTCATCTCTCCGCAAAAGGGTCTCTTTTTTTACAGGTTGGCTGACCTCCTACTTTGGGCTTAAACTAAATACGACGGGGGACGGAGAGGCAGGAGATGGAGAGAGTCTAGAACCTACAAACTGCGAAACCTACAGCAGTACACCCCAGGTAAGTACCAAGGGGCCCTTTGGGCATCAGAAAGAGGGGGCACCAAAGGCACCATTTGGAGGGCTCAAGTGCCTCTATACTAATGCTAGGAGCATGGGGAACAAGCAGGAAGAACTCACACTTCTGCTTGCGGGTAATAACTTTGATTTAGTGGAGCTAATGGAAACCTGGTGGGACCCTACCCATGACTGGGCAGTGGGCTACAGGTTGTACAGAAGTGACAGAGTAGGGAGGAAAGGGGGTGGGGTTGCTTTCTATGTAAAGGAGCATTATACATCCACCCTAATCAAAATGGGATCAGAGAAGAAAGTTGAGGCATTGTGGGTTAGGATTCATGGACGTCGAGGGGAAAGGGACTTGGTGGTGGGGGTCTGCTACAGACCATCCATGTAACTCTGCACCACTTGTCATACCTCTCCCCAGGCAACCAGGGAGCCTGTGACTAGGGAGCCAGCAAACAGGGACTGCCAACAGGAGCAGTTTGCAGGCAGCTGCTGGAGGCAAGAGGAGGGAGAAAGGAGAAGAGAAGCCAGGCCAGGCACTAGATCCTGTCCAGGAAAGGTAAGTGATCCAGCTGCCTATAGCTTTGGTTAGGTACATACCCTGACACTAATAGGTCATTGCAGCCAATAGCCCTGGGAACCAAATAGATTGAAAGGAAGATAATGAAGAAACAAAGCTGTTTATTTTTTTTGATTGCATGCAACTTGAAGGCAGGAAATGAGTAATGGCTGCTCAGCCCTGCACCCCACCCCCACCCCAGCCTTTCTGATTCCATTCCAGAAGTCAACAAGTCAAAAATCAACAAGTCTGATTTTTTTAATGTAATGAGTTTCCTTAAAACTGATCTGAAAATAACAGGAAATGAATTCCACATGTCCCAGTTGTCTAAAGATGCATTGCCTGTTTCTCCTCTAATTACAATATTTTTTCTCTTGCATGAAGGCATTGTTCCAGAAAATGAGAAAACAAGCAATGGTGGCAGCAGCAGACATTTCTCATGCATGTTTATCCAAGGGGTCACCATGGAGCTGGAGGGAAAAATTCAGCCATGTATTTATGGAGGGCTTGCAGCAATTTCAGCATCCAGCTGTTCCAGCTTCTGCATCACATTTGAGACCTAACACCTGGTACCAGCTGAGCTTGATCCTGGAAAGTTTTTTATAACGCTCATCATCACCACAGCATTTCAGCCTCAGGTCCATCATGAACAGCCTGTGAGGGTTATGTCTTAAGCACTTCCCAGGTAAATTAGTCATAGGCAATCGTCAATCCCCTGGATCATGATGTATATGTAAGAGGTCTAGTCAGCTGCCTGATGAATCTGCTTGTATGGAGTGCTGCAACCATCACACTGTTGTCCCCAAAGGACAGTGAGTTTGCGCTTGTGCCAATAAACACACAGGGGTGAAGGATCCAACTTAATCTTTATTTCTGCGCAGAAAGTGGCGCTTGGCAATCGTTCGCAAAGCAAGCACCCACACCCCAGTGGGTGTCTGCCTTATATAGCTACGTAACAGGTTAAACTTGCTGATGTGATGAAATGTGTAGCAAGCCCAGCAAGTAACCCCCCTTCCAGCTCCGGAACTTTGTTGATACAGCTTTTCCTCTAGCGAGGCCAGCAATTAAACAACTAAGCAACAAGCGATCTCCCCCAGCCTAAACAACCTATTCTATGCCCTTGGTTAGATAAAATACTTTTTTCAAAACATACAAAGCTGTTGCTGAAGAGAAAATGCATAGTAAAAGTTCAGGGGATCTCTGCTGGACATGGCTTCCAGCCCTACCTCTGTCCCTAGGGGTTTAGCCAGGTGCCCCTGAAACAAGGGGTGCTTATCAACACCAATATCAATACATACGCCTAGGCAAGAGTATGGACAAGTGGAGGCTGCCCAAGACCTACCATCCCCACCCCTTTAGATCATTGAGACAGAATCCAAAGGCCAGACAGAGTCCAGACGTTCAGTGCCTCAATGATTGCAGCTTCTGCCAGAGAGCAACAGGTAAGAACTGCTGCTGACTGCCTCATGCCTCAGAGAAGGCTGAATGATACAGTGACTGATGGACATCAGCAACCTTTTCTCCCCCCTTCCCTGACAGAGTAGGCTGTGATTGAAGCAGCTGACTACCACTCTTAAGTCCCGTCTCTCCTTTATGACTAGGGAGAGTTTGCAACAGCAGCATTTCAAACTGTTAATACCAATATTTAAAAAGAAGATGCCAGATGTTTGATCCAATCTCTAAGTGATCCAGGGCTCTGCAGGCCTTTCACTCCCACTTCACCTGCAGCCTCACTCCCCTGCTCCAGAAGACCTGGGTACTCCCACTTAGCTACATGCAGGACAGATCCAACCACCCTTTCCTGGAATTCCTGTAATCTGACACCGAGTCACTTT
>NW_005842478.1:214671-218729 GCF_000455745.1 Alligator sinensis
GAATGTTAAAGGCAGGAACAGTCTCATCGTCAGAAGAACCTGACTATGCTAGAAAGGGAGCAGACAATGCAGCTGCCTGGCAAACATGCTTAACCAGAGGCAGCCAAACTACAAAGGAGGAAAGAATGCAATTGGGTTCCTGTATCTCTCAAGCTCAAGGCCTGATGAGACTGGTGTGTGCAAATTTGAGAGGACATGATTAGGAAATTGAAGAAAATAGGCTGCTAAAACTAAAATAAAGGTTGCATTGCTGATCGCACCAAGTGTCAACACAGAGGTCAGGAACAGGTGGTTTTGTGGCAAAGAATCCCAAAAATGGGGAAGGAAAAATCTGCCAGCTCATCTAGTCCATCACCAGGCTAACGTAGGTTTAGTCCCTGGATGCAGTTCTCTAGGGCTTTGTCTCAGCAAGGTTCGTCTCCTGGCCACACCAGCCCTTTGCTACCCTGCAGCAGGCACAGTGCCCTATGAGTACATATCCCACAGCTACCAGCAGAGCTTACAGAGCAGGTTGTGTGTAACTGTTGTGTAACATACACTGGTGCCTGGCACAGCTGAGGTTTGCTCTGCTGCTAGTTTTGATCATTCCTATGTAAGGAACGTAGCATGGCTTGTGAAGGGCAGAAGTCACCCTGTGTTATGCTCCTTCACTGGCAAAAGATTCATAGATTCATAGATTACAGAGTTGGAAGGAATCCAGTGGATCATCGTGTCCAACCCCCTGCCCCTGGCAGGTCAGACGACCCCAGCCAGGTGACTGTCAAGCCTCCTCTTGAAGACCTCCAAGTTAGGTGAGAGTACCACCTCTCTTGGAAGTCCATTCCAGATTCTGGCCACTCTTACTGTAAAAAATGTCTTCCTAATGTCTAACCTGAATCTACTCTCCAGTAGTTTGTACCCATTATTCCTAGTTACTCCTAGGGGTGCTCTGGTAAATAGCAAATCTCTAATTCCCTTTTGTCTTCCCTTGATAAACTTATAGGCGGCTACAAGGTCTCCCCTCAGCCATCTTTTGTGAAGGCTGAAGAGATCCAGTCTACTGACCTGGTCAAAGGCAGAAATCTCTCATTTCTGACATGCACTCCTCCAGCCGGGACGCCTTTCTGAGCCCCAGTATTACAGTCCTGGGGAATCCCCCAAGCAGGTGCACTTCACCTGAATTAAGATGTAGCTTTATAAATGGAATAACTTATGTACAGCTGCTGATCTTTTCAAGGAAACCTCCCCATACCAGTAGGCAAGCCAATAGCATCGAATCCCTTGTAACCACAAAGATCAAAATTGTGGTCTGAAGTGCTAGCAGAATTCACAGGTATTACCAGGTATTACCTGATGGGTCACGACAGGAACGCTTCCAGTCTGACCCCTACCAGCTTAAACAGCGTGTACCTGCTGGCTGGCATCACTCAGCCTGACATCAGAAGAGCAGTGGCTAGCAGGATACGATGATTGAGACAAACTGAAGATGTGAGACAACCACTGTACAACCATCCTGCAGCACACAAAAAACTGAAGTCACACAGGAACTGCCTCACCAGCACTCAACCACTCAATGTAACACCCAAGGGAGACACAACTACAGATGTTGAACAAGAGGCTGAAAAAAACACCTGCCAGTATAAAAATGGACATTCCAGAGACCAAGTCCTTATCACCACCTTTGCCATGTCACATTTGCCATGTCAGCCCCTGGTTTACCACCAGGGGCTGACATGGCAAATGTGACATGGCAAAGGTGGTGATGTCTCAACTGCCTAAACACCAGAGTTGGGTGCTCCAAGGAACTAATGAAGTAGTGGGGCTATACCATTGGTTCAACCACCTGTAACAGTGGGACAGAGCTTTAGACCATGCAACACCTGCTGCAATGCCCTCTGTTCGAAAGCACATATACAATGCAAGATCTCGCAAAGTACAATAAATGAGCACAAACAGGCATAACAAAATGGTCAAGTGTGGTATAAAGACATGAGAAGAAAAAGAACCACAAAGGTGGGGTTCACATGCACTAAAATGATCCTTCTGTTTCATAAGGGGACACCGTGGATCCAACTTATTGCTAGAGGTGATGGCACTATTATGTAGCTGTTTCTATTTAATCTGCAAAAATTGCTCTATTACAAAAAAAAGTCTGTTCCACCTATTATCCATCCTTCCTCTCTTTGCAGCAGTGTTAGCCCCTTTCCTGAAATGGATCACCACGACCAAAACACACTCTATCACCCTGATGCTGCAAGGCTGCACAGCTTGTCAAATATGAGCCTAGAAGGGCCGTCCCAAATTCCAAGCTAGTCAGGGAAAGTCCCAAATGTGCCTGAGACACCTGACGCCAAGGGATTCCCCAGAAATCCCCCTGTAGAAATCCCTCTCACAGCTTCTCTGGGTCCTGCCATGTAAGTAGGGATTAAACATTCAAAGCCCAAATTCTAAGGCCTGAAGAAGCCCAAAAGCTTGCAAAGAACAATTTTTCCAACTATTTAGTTGGTTTAATAAAAGATATCACATCTACCCAGAGAACCTTGTCTGCCTATGCCCTTAGACCAACACAGCTACAACCAACAACCCTAAAGGTCCTTCTTCTAATTTCCAGTCTAAATTTATCCCTGGGTGGTTTAACATTTTGTTCTTGTGCCTTCTATTTTCTGAGTTAGGTTATATTTTTGCCAACAGACATTCTAGCGCTCAGCTTTGAAAACATCTTTCTTACTAAATAAATGCTCCTAAAATGTCCCTCCATAGACAGACATGGAAACTGACTGTTTTGACTGCAGCAAGACTTCTTGCAGGCTGACATGGCTAATCAACAAGTGCAAAATTCCCCTTTCACAAAATGTTGAGTTACTTCTAGGGATGGCATTTTCCCACATCCTTTCCCGGATCACATGTCCCTCCCTGTCCCGTCTACATAATGCTTTCCTTACTTTGTGATATTTAATTTAAAAGTGGTTGGCAAACCAAGCAGGAATAATTTCTTTGAGCTCCACTTAAATCCTCCTTAGCAGCATAAAGGGGGATGCAGCATAGGTGAGGGGTACATACCCAAACCGAAATTCAAAACTGGTCCCGTTTCTCTGTAATAGTCTGATTCAAAACTCCACATTTCAACCCTCTACACCTGAGAGAAGCCTAGACCTGGCTCTGATCCAGGTAGCAGATTTCTTAATGGACAATGGGCTGAACTGTATGCTTCTGGATATACAGGGAAAGGCAAAACCTGCTCCAACTAAGACAGGATACAGGTCTGGTTTTATTCTAATGCCAAAGTTGGGGGTGGGGGGAAGATTTAGATGAAAAAGTTTCAGGGCTGGCCTTTTCTTACCTGTAATGGCATATTGCTGCCCAGGTATCTACATGGCCATTCGGATACCAGAAAAACCAGAAAATGGGGTTGAAAGCAAAGGTATCTGTAGTACTGACATCTTCTGTCAGAACTTACATACATAACACTGAATTTGAATGCGTTGTGAAGAACTGGAACCTCCTTCCACATCCTAAGCATGACTGATGGGCTGATAGTACATGCATTAAATGTATAGCATAAACTAGCACTTTGATTCTCTTCCACCTGACTGAATGAACATAGTCAGTCTGTTCAGAGGGGATCCTGAGTGGGCTTGGTCAGCTGTCTCAGAGCAGTGAGTGACTCCTCTTTCCTCAATAATGAAGGAAAAAGAAGGTTAATAAAATAGAAAATGGAAGAGCTTGGCATAGCTGCCCTTCCAGAGAAGCAGCTAGCTCAGCAGATACTGGTACATCCCATGTCGTTCACTTCATGCCCATAGATCCTGATAGACAGTGGAATGCAGGGACAGCCATGCTTTAACCAACTATCCAAAAGACTGGAAATGGATCTAGGCACAACATCTTTGGGAACAATGGCAATTTACTAAATAATGAATCTGTTGGTCTGAGCATATTATAGCCCAGGAGTCAGCAATCCCCAGCACACATGCCGAGCATGGCACACAAGGCCATCTTGCTTGGCATGCCACGGCCAGTCCTGGCACTGGGTAGCTGCTGGAGCCCAGGCCGCTCCCAGCAGGGCTTGCAGCATCCCA
>NW_005842478.1:218790-227139 GCF_000455745.1 Alligator sinensis
AGGAGGCTCCAAACAGCTACACTGGGCTCTGGAGCCCTGGCATCAGCTCCGTACCAGCGTGTGCACCCGCGCATCAGAGCAGGCGGTGGGGGGCCTGAGGCAGCATGGCCCCGGTCTCTCCCCTGCTCCCGGCACAGAGCTGGTGACTGGGCTCCAGAGCCCAGCGTAGCTGTTTGTAGCCAGCCTGGGCTCTGGGCAGCTGCAGCAAGCAGCGGGCAGGATGCAAGGCTACAAACAGCTACCCACAGCTCCGGCATCAGGTCCATGCTGTCGGCGACTGCGCACGCACCTCGGGGCAGACAGCAGGGTAGCCTGTTGCTTGCTGCAACTGCCCAGAGCCCAGGCTGGCTACAAACAGCTACGCTGGGCTCTGGCCCCCAGTCACCAGCTCCGTGCCGGGGGCAGGGGAGAGACCGGGGATGCACTGCCTCAGGGCCCTCCCCCACCACCCAATCTGACGCGCGGGTGCACACGCTGGTATGGAGCTGATGCTGGGGCTCTGGAGCCCAGAGCAGCTGTTTGGAGCCTCCCAGCTGCAGCCAGCCCTGGGTCTGGGTAGCTGGGGCCAGTCGGAAGCCCAGGCTGGGGGGCAGGGGCAGCAGGGCTGGGGGGCACAGGGCAAGCTGGGGGGCAGGGACTTTGAGTGGGGGGCAAGGGGCACATGCAGGGCATCCTGCCATGTACCCCCTGCCCTCGTTTTGTTTTTCTGGCATGCCGGCGCTCCGGCACCTTTCAAGGTACGCGTTGTGGGAGTATTCAGCACTGCGGCCAAAAAACGTTGCCTACCCCTGTTACAGCCAAAGACACCTAAGCTTATTCCCCACTGAGGCTTTGGGAGGACTAACCAGTTCATGTCTGTAGAGAAACGGAACAGACACTATATATTTTTGGGAGATTATCCATGACTACAATATACAGGAACCATGCAATATATTTAACCTAGAAGAGGTTAAGTCAATTATCTAAGGGCCTAAATCAGCTTTGTTTTTGTGGGTTTGGTGGGGGGGTTGAGGGGGTGGGGAATTGGTTTTACAACCATGGTATCTGTAAAAATATCATCCTGATTTTGAGGACAATGAAATAAAGTAGGAGCAGGTAGATATAGTATGTATACATGTGTGCATGGGCACGCTTTTCACACATACACAGAGTGGTATTTGCAAACCAAACACCACAGCACAGCACAGAATGTATAGGAACCAGGAAGTCAAACTGACTAGAACAGGGGTGCTCAAGCCCCGGCCATGCTATCTGGTCCTCAGGGGTGCCCGTGGTTCAGAAATTTTGGCAGCAGGAGAGGGGTAGCAGCAATTGCTGTTCCCCTGCTCCCACATTTCCAGAGTGATGGGGAGCCCCACAAAACAGATAGCATGTTGGATTAGGGTTACCATATGTCTGGATTTTCTCAGACATGTACTCTTTTTGACTCCTCCCATCTCCATCCAGGCAGTTTTTTAAAATATCAGCAAGTGTCCAGGATTTTGCTCTGTTTCCACTCAGCATCAAAGTTTTTCCTGTCAAGTCCCAGCTTGCCCCAGCATGGAGCTGCTTGGGGCTGGAGGGAGTTGGGGAGGGTGATTGAAGGCAGGAGCATCATGTGCTCTGCACTTGGCACTGGCAGCTGCAGGCAGTTAGTCTGTGGGGGGCAGGGGTTGGAGGGCCTGGGCTGGTGGGCTATCGGGGGTGGGGGCGGCGGGGAAGGTGCATGTGCGCACCACGCATGCATGCATGCATGCATGCATGTGTGTGTGTGGATGGGCATGTGAGGGAGGTGGGTGTTTGCTGGAGCTGGGGCTGCAGCACGACAGGGAGGCAGGGCAGCAGGGCTGGGAGGCCAAGAGGCTACGAGGCATGAGTGAGGGGCACCGACAGGGCTGCAATTTTTTAATTGAAGTACTGCGATTTTTTAATTGAAGTAAAAATAATAATAATAATAAAATATATATCGTATATAGTATTACAGATAGGGTCAGTGAACAGCTCAACAACTCCCATATACCACAATACACACTTGAAACCTTTCTGTTGGATTATGCACAATACAGCTGACTGCTAGAAGTTGATATATCATTGGCTCGGAAAAAACAAAAGTCAGAGTAGATAAGCGGCGCTGAAGATCGTGTACCTAGGGACACGCGAGGTATAAATCTGGCCCTGGCCACTGCTCAACTCTCCACAGGAAATATGTATACTACTCATGCCATGCAGCTCCATACACTGCCAAATATAGCAATCCACTAACACCAAGCAGCACAGACACAGATCACCAAACACCACTACCAAAGACCACCACAGACTCACTCACAAAACACACACTGAACCCTCTCAAACTGTACTCTCACGCCAGATGCTTCAGACAGCAGGCTTTTATTCCCAGAAATCATACCACTTGCTTGCATCCAACCATTCTGCGTAAAGGGCCTGTCACTCACTGTCCATCAAACATTTGCCAATCACCTTCACTTGCACCTAATGCATTCATCTGCCAATCACAGCACGCACTGCACTCACCCTGATCTCATGCACCATGTTCCCACCAAGCACTCTGCATTGACTGCACATTCCCATCTCAGCTAACTGGGGCATTGGATCAAAAAGTCAGATCCTTCCACAGTCTTCTCCGAGTTGTAACTTTTAACCATTACATCATCTTCTAATTATTTTCAAGCCCAGCTCAAAATGTTCTGGCTACAGCGAGATGAACTTCTGGTGAGGGTTTTCATGTCCTCACAGCTTTACTTGCTGACGTTTTAGGAGACGGAGTTCTTCTCACCTAACCCAAGCTGTTCTGTCTCTAGGGTGTTGATACCAAAAAAGTCCTGAAGCAACAATAAGGAACTGGAGCCAGAGAGCAAGGAGCAGATAGATAAGCAGGTTTTCCTTCCAGGGTTGTTCTTTAATTAATGCTGAATGAGAACAATAAAAATAGATTCCGCTTGAGTCCAAATATATCCTTCCAAAGGAAACAAAGAGACAGAAAAGAGCGGGAGCTGCCCAGACCTCTGGGGGACACAGCTCACTCATGGAGAAGTGAGTGACTATGAAAGCTCTTTAGGACCATCTGTTGTCACTATTTTGTCACTGGCATTGATCTTTCATGCATGTTCTGGACATACCCCACAGGCCACAAGCCACTCCACTGGCCCCTTCTTGATCCACTTTGCATCACTGAAAGTGTGTCTACACATGTACTTTAATGTGCATTAGCCTATTTTAATGCGAATTAAAGCGTGACAAAAAACCCCATTCACTTTCGCTAATGTGCAGTAAAATAGGCTAATGTTCCTTTTTCTAGTACTTTACAGTGGAGACACTAAACTTAATGCACATTAGCAAAACCGCATTAATGAACATGTAGACATGCCCAGCAAGTTTGTAACTAATTTCATCCAGGTATTCTAAGGCAATATTTCTCAGCTTGTGGGTCGCGGGCCAAAAGTGGGTCACAAGAAAATATGAAAGGGTCATGAACAAACTTTAAAAATTGATTCTTCTTTAAAGGAGAAAAACATGGGAAACCCATGGCTTTTCCCTTGCAGGCTGGCAGAGTTCCAACCTACAAGGGGCTGCTTGGGGCCCCCCCATGCCCCT
The DNA here is from genome assembly GCF_000455745.1 of Alligator sinensis. NCBI lineage: Eukaryota > Metazoa > Chordata > Crocodylia > Alligatoridae > Alligator > Alligator sinensis. The sequence goes on from NW_005842478.1 coordinate 222,382, forward strand.
CCTCCCCCACACCTAGCCTGCACACTGTGGAGCTGGGGCCTGGTAACAGCAGGTCGGGAATGGGGGGTGTTGCGTCAAGACTGGCCATCGGTGTTCACAAATGAGTCCTGGTACAAAAAAGGTTGAGAACCACTATTCTAAGGCCATTTAGAATAGGCTCTCAGGTTAGGATTATCTTTAACCTGTCTATCAGATGAGATGAAATGTGAATTGGTCACATATATCATGCTTTGTAGTCTGGTGACTCGAGTTTCCTCCCACCGTGTGTCTTGGAAGTTGTTCCACTGCACTCATTTCCCTTTCAGGCTATAAAGGCAGGCAATCCTAGTCTCACCGAAAAATGCACCATGAGCTTGAAAAACTTCCCCAGGCATTCAGGGACTTTCCAGAATATTGTAGATCAGGACTGAGATGAGAGCAGACTCCAAGTGAATTTCTGTAAAAACAAGGTTTCCCAGATGGTAACTCAGAAATATTCCCAAGGTGTAACCACCAGCACCTGCAGTCTGACGAAAGTCTAGGATTTTTATATTTTCTTATGATGTTGGCTCTGCCTCTTGAGTCACTGGCCTGGCTCATGGGAACCAGAAACCAAAAGGGACTCTAATCAGAAACATAACAGAGGCTAAAAGCAGATGGGTTTATCCCAAGTCTGACCGTCCTGGGCAGCTTGAATGGCAATTAACTCAAATTAGTCCCACCTCTCCCCGGGATAAAAAAAATGTCTCAATACTTCACAGGCCAAAAAAAATGTTAGAATTCTCCCCAGGACAAATCTTTTTATCATGGGATCCTACAGATGCCAGTGTCCCATTTGATGTACCTGTGAAGAAAATTATCAAAGTCACACAATGAAGACTGAACTCTGTCTGCCTCACCTGTTTTACCAACACCAATAGTCTGGCCAGGTGGTGTGAGAACCAGATAGGAAGCCACAGGCAGGGAGGGTACATTCCAGCAAGGCCATTACTCATCTCTCAGCTCTGGAAACCCACTGGAGAGCTTTCTTGTGTTGAGGTGTTGCAATCTGGGCCCTCAAAAACACTTTTATCTGCTCTGAAACCAGACAGCTTCCAGCTGTGGTTGAGATACTCTGAGAGGCCCAGGATCCCTGTTTAGAGCACAGTCACAGCATAAAGGACTGCAGTGTCTTCTACTGACCATGTTTTAGGAATTGTGTAACATCTGGAGGAAGGGAGGAAGGTGAGGTAGGGAGAAGGAGGAGGAATGGTAGGGACAGGTCAGCTCCCTGCCAAGGAGGCTGCTCTAAACGCTATCTGAGCAGCTGCCTTTCCAAGGCCCCAGTTTGTACTCTGTCCTGGCTTGCTCAGCACAGGTCACAGCAACTTCCTCCTCTCTACTCCATCATCAGCTGTACAAGTGGGGCCCTTAGGTGGGAAGAAACACTGCCAGCTGCCAAGACCTATGTGTCCAACAGATTTGACTCTGTGGTCTGCAGGACAGCACCCAAGGCCTCTTCAGTATTGGTGGGCAGGGACAGTTGGTGAAGTAGCATCTTGCCACAGAGTCAGCCTGACTGGTCATGCTGGATCTTTGCCTGAATTTGCACAAGGAGTAGGATGGGGGCCGCTCTTTGCAAGATCAATATTTCCCCAGGACCCCACGTGTGGTGTAGAAAATTCCAAGAGGAATCATGACAATGGGCCATTTATCTTGTTTCCAAGCCCATGCAGCTGAGCAACCACCAGGCAACACAGCTGAAAGTGTGCCAAGCCCAGACTCATACCCCTCTGGATGGGTTTGAGCCAGGGGTGGGCAAAACGTAGCTCGCCAGGCCATTCTATCTGGCCCACAGAGCCCCTAAAAATTTATAAAAGTAATATTTATCTGCCCCTGACTGCCCGTCATGCGGCCCTCGATGGCTTGCCAAAATTCAGTAAGCAGCCCTCTGCCCAAAATAATTTGAGCTCTCAAACTGTATGCATTGAGACTGGAAAAACCTTTGCTCCTGGGAGCAAGCCCACAGTGTTTGGTAATGCTGGCAAAATGTTGATAATTTCTATTTTCTAAAGGCCTGTGGCGCTTTTTGACTGGTGTCTGCTGGCCAACAGCCAACTTGGTTTATTGCACTGACATAATTAAATTTCTTCCATGGTCAGCTCCCTCCCTTTCCTATGCAAACTGCTCTGTGGAGTTTCAGTGAGGTAATAAACAGCTGTGACCTACCAGCCCAAGCTGACTGACATTCAGAAGAGTAGGTAAGGGGTAAAGACAGTAAGATATTTTGGCTGCAATCATTTAATTGCATGCATACAGCATCTAGCACTATGAGGCTGCCATCCAGGACAAGGGCCCAAATATACTCCTAGAATACTAATTAATCAAGTGATTCTTCCATATATCCTCTCTCTAGTCAGGACCACCCATTTTATGAACGGCTTAGACAATTGCCCAGAATTGGAGGGTCATCCTTGAGCAGTTAGAAATCAGCAGTTTCTGAGTAGTTACCACAATTAGGTACAGAAATACGGGGGAAAGGGAAGGAAAAACTCGTTTTGTTGAGGACAGTAAAGCAGCAAGGCCCCATTCTATCTGTATGTGGTATCAGACACCAGACTGAACAGCACAGCAATACTTGCTGTAGAACCATCCCACCAGTGAGCAGGGTAAGTAATACTTACAGCCAGCATTCAGTCAGTTCCAATGACATCTAGTGAGTGACTCCTGGCCATGCAAGTTCATGTTTCTGCATGGTTAATAATTTCAGCTGACCCGATTCAAATCTCTCTTCCTCCCAACATGTAATAGCCTGACTCACTTTCACAGCTAGCCACACAAACTTTGGGCCCAAGCCTAAGCCATTTATTCAGTGACTTCAATGGGGCTTCAGAAACGGGTCTTTTTTCCTTTTCATGTTATGTGATATTAGCACAGCTGTGTAAGGCATCACAGTCAGTGGCCATGCCCAGCAGCAAGAGAATTCTGAGCCAAGATGTGCTACCAAGCTGAGCCTATTGCTGGAGGCAACCTCCTGGTCCTACAGCTCCCTCCACCCCGCTTTTGGTACTGCAGCTCACATGATACCCTTCTCTTATAGCTGTTAGAAGGAGATAATTGTTCTGGTGTCTGTCACTGAACCGCCCCAGACAGGCTTCGTGCATCAGTAAGAGTTGGAACCAAGCCCTTATCTTCTGATTTTGACCCTGAACAGATACAGTATTATCTGTACCACAGACAGACACACAAGAGGATTGCCATAAAGCTCTGTACACCTGTTAACATCAGAGACAGCAAACAAGACAAAGGTAACACAATTCAGGAGTATGATCCCCTCCCCTCCCCTCATCCTAGATTTGGGCTGTTTTCAATCTGACACTGACTTTCTGTGGATGTGTACATACATACTAAGTGGACTTAAAATAAGATGACTTAACTAAGTTGGCTTAAGTTTAGAGACGTTGGCACATACACATGTACAACTCCTTGACATTGTGGCAGTCATCTTGTGAGCTAAGTTGACTTAACTAATGCGACTCAAGATAAATCACCTCAGGGGTGTATTATTTTGCGCCACATTTAAGTCAACTCTGCTCCACATGTGTGTGTATGCTCTGACAGTTAAGTCAACTTTAAAAAGTTAAGTTGACTTAACTATCAGAAAGTTAGTACATGTGTACACACCTTATGTGATCCTTTGGTAAGTCACAGAGAAAAGTAGGATTGGAAAGACCCTCAGCAATCTGACCCCCTGCTCAACGCATGCTCAATCCCCTCAAACCCACCCCAGACAAACTTTTGAACTAAGAAACTTAGAGCTACTGAGCCTTCACAATATCTCTACCTTAGGTTCCTCATCTGTAAAAAGCGGGATAAACAACAATGCCTAGTGCCACAAAAGGAACGTGTCAGAATTAATTCATGATTCTACAGCCCTGTGAGTATGCAAGGTGCTGAGTAACAACTGGGCATGCCTTTTCTGGCAGAAATTGCTGAGACAACTTACTGAGTTATACACGGTGCCCTACTAGCTATACTTGCCTCCAAAATACCACAGAGACATCACCTGTCCCTCCTTAGTCCTGTCCCAACACACTACCCTTGCGCACACACACTAAAAGAAGCAGTAAACGTAAAAGCCGTCCATGCCCAAATGATTACGAGGCCCATAAAGGCATGATCCTAACCTGCCACAACGTTACCTGTGGAACGTGAGGGGAAAAAGCAGGACGCTGCTTTCCCAAGGGGCTGGGCACATTAATCAACAACCCAATGGACTGTGTTCACCTTGTCTACGAGCAGGTTTTCAGTATAGGACAGAGGGTGCAGGTGTGTAATAGCATGCAAGAGAAAGCTGCTAAATCTCCTAGCTACTCACCAGTGGGGAGGGGCACATAGTAACAAGGCCCTGGCTGGTGCAAGGGTTTGCTCTGTGCACGAGGACAACCCACGGCGGGGCCCGGAGCAGACAGATAAGCAGGGAGGGGCAGTAGCGGGGCTGGCCTAGCAGTTGCTCACGGGGAAGAAAAGCAGAGGCCGGGGGGCTCCTGGGTCTGGCCGGCTCGGCGTCACGGGAGGCTCGGGCCGGGCACGCACGCAGCTGCGGGGCGAGTCACTCGCACGAGCCCGGGCTGTCCCCGACACAGCGCGCAGCTCGGGCCTTTCCCAAGGGACCACGGGCTGTGCCTCTGTGGCGTCCCGGAATAAAAGGCCAAACCAGGAGCTTCCAACTGCGGCTCGTAGCCTCGGGGGGCAGGGACTGGGCAGCGGGCAGGGGCAATGGCTGCCACAGCACACACA
>NW_005842478.1:227255-233947 GCF_000455745.1 Alligator sinensis
CGGGCGGTCGAAGGCGCTGCGTGCAGGTCGCAGTCTCCTCTGGAGGCGTGGGTTCGACTCCCACTTCTGACACGTTTGTCCTTTTATTTCTTTTTTTGACCTCCGAGCTGTTGTGTCCGAGCAGCCGGGCGTCCCCGCCCGCCGCACCAAGGAAGGGACAAGCCCCTCCTGCGGCGTGTTTTCCTGCCCCGAGCTCTCTTCCCGCGCTTGTGGGTGCCTGGGCAAAAGCACAGGGGGGAAGGGCAAAAGACTGTGTCAGAAGTGGGATTCGAACCCACGCCTCCAGGGGAGACTGCGACCTGAACGCAGCGCCTTAGACCGCTCGGCCATCCTGACCTTGTGTGTAGTTTGAACACTGCACTTGTCCTGGCCTTCCTGGGTCGACAACTATGTCACTGGCCTGCTGTTTCCACTCAAGCTGCACCACACAGCACCACCCTGCTCTGCACCCGGCCAGGCCCGGCTCCTCTAGACTGTCTTCCCCGCGAGTCTCACCCACAGCAACCAGCCCTTGTCAGCACCGCAGCTGCCACGCTCAGCCTCCGGCTCCACTTGGGGGGCTCCTGCCTCCCCGCACCTCACACAGACCCTGCCTCAGCACCAGCACCCACTCCGCTGACAGACTGGGGCCCAGTACTGAGTTGTCCCGTTTGTGTCCTAGCATCCATCCTTCTTCACTTCATTTTCATTCCCTACTGATTTTCCATCCTACTGACTCTTGAGCATGAAGCACATCAGGTGCAAACACCCATACACTTGTGTTTATCTACCATATGGATGCTTGAAGGGCATCTAGCCACACGCTTCACACATGAAGTTCCTCGGAGTGATATTGGCAGGGCCTGTGGGCATTGACTCCTCAATGGGCGCATCTACATGTTCATTAATGCGCCCTAATTACTGCACATTTAGTTTTTACTTCCTTAATGAATTACTGAATGAATACGCAGTAACTCTAGTAGCTTTGGCACGGTTATTTTGTGACACTTACAGCACATTAGCCTAAGAACACTGCACAGTAGGCTATTAGCATGGTTTTTAAGCACCACACTACTGCTCAGTGTTATTAGACTGATGCTTATTAAGCGTCTCATGTAGATGCACCCAGTATGCAGTTTGCTACCCCTTGGCTACCATGGGACTGTGCCTGGTAATATTCAGAGTTGGGTGCTAATGTGTTGAGTATTAAATAACATGAACAGTTTTCCCAACCACCAAATATATCACAGGATGTGATAATAATGATGATGATAACCGTAACATACAGAACACCAGAATGTGTCCCTCGCTATCTGTTCTGCCTGGGAGGAGGGCATGAGAGAACACGCAAGAAATATATGTCGGGATCAAATATACAGCACTCCTCTTCCCACTGTGAAATTTCTCTGTTGATGGACTTGTGGGGGAACACACCAGAGCATAGATGATGGAGTTACTGTGCAGTTACACTGGTCAAAGAAAGAGCAGCATCTGTCCCACTGTGCCTAAATGCATTTAGAGTGAGAAAGTTGTCACTGACCTCAGCTCATAGCAGTCCTGAGACAAATAGACTTTGTTTCCCTTTCAGGCCACAAAGAGGGCACCCACCATCAGGCGGCTGATTTGAAGGGGAGGAGAGACCAGGGCATCTGTTTTACATATGAAAGCAAAGGAAAGACAATGTTGCTGTTTTATTCTGCAGCAAAATGTCTGGAACATGGTGAGGTGCATGTGTGCTTTAGCAGGGCTCACTGAGCTGCCAGCTCCTGCCTCTGCTCTGCCCATGGTACCAGGCTTTATGGCCCACCTGTAATTTTTCAGTCACCTCTGTGCTTTTCCTGGTGCATGAAAGGCACTCCCCATAAACACTGCAAAGCCACGTTGTGGATACATTTCTTCTTTGCTGCCATGCACAGGCAATCCTGACTAATGAGAGGCAGCTGGTGGGCTGGAACCACTACCCAGCCTCCTAATTGGTGCTGTCTCCTCATGTTCTCCTGTTTGTCTGTATCCACCTGTTGTCTCCTTTCTTGTACTATACTCAATTGGAAGCTCCTTGGGGCAGGGACTGTCTCTGCTCTGTGTCTTTGCAGCACCTGGCATGATGAGTCCTGGTCCGCAACTGGAGTCCCTAGGCTCTATTGTAACGGATGCTAATAATAAAATGAGTGGGGCTGTCAACATTTCTGTGACTCATGCAGGCACTAGGGTGGCTTCATCAAGGGCTGACTTAAACAATGGGCTGTTAGCTGATGCATGGCTTCATAATGAATGACTTTGCTGGACAAAACACAGACAACTGTGTTTCTGTTCATACACACAAGCCCATCACAGTCCATAGGCCAACAGACCATGTGAGCATTGAAAAGATTCTGGGCCAGGGCCCCAGCCAGCATAAACTGATGCCACCATGTTGAAGTCCATAGAGTTGCAACAAGACATACCAACTGAGGATCGGGCCTCCCAAGCAGAAAGACAATTGAGGAGACAGACTTGGACAATACACTAAGTGGATGCTGCTCAGTGGGATAATGGGCTGCATACTGCTCACAGGATTGCCTGAGATCTGGGGTGCTGGTCACAGTCGGGCAGTGTTAGCCTCTCCCAGATGGGCGGTTGCTTGGGTTTGATGGATTTGGGGAGTATAACTAAGAAGAGACAAATTCTTTCCGCTATAGGATCAGAGTTCGCTCTGTTTGCTGACCTGCTTCAGAGTACAACTGATTGGACTCTGGGTCTTTTTTCCAGTCTCTTGGCCACACATCAGGACAGAGTTCCTAAGGATGTCCTCAGACTCCTTCTGCAAGCAGTGAGCTGGTCCCATGCCCTCCGTCAGGGCCCCCACCTGCATATGCCTGCTCTTGGCCTTGCACCCAGTTATTTTTTCTTCTTTGCTTCCTTAAACCTCTGAGTTCTGTGGTTGCCCATAAACCCAGTAAATGTACCCACCCCTTTCACCATTGCTAAAGTTTCCTTATAGCAGCAGTTCCCAAACTGTGGGTCACAACCCCAAATGGGATCACAATATCAGCAGATGGGATCTCAGAGGTGAGGAGCTGTGGGTTGGGAGTGAGGGGCCATGCTGAGGAAATGGGGTCATGCTGAGGAAATGGGGCCATAAATGCAGTCATTGTGAGGAAGTTTTGAGAAGCACTGACTCATTGGCTCAGATCCTCCAAGATATTCAGGCTCTTGACTCCAGGACTTAAGCTTGATAATGCTCCCACTCCTGTCACTCCTGTGAAGTTGCTCCTGTTTTACAATGGAATAGGTAAGGGGAGAATCTGACCGGTGGGTGGCATTTCTATTTCTTTATCTGCATTATACAAGTTGCTGAGATCCATTCCTGGTTTCAGTTTTGTTGCCATTAATTGTTTCACAAGCAGAGTTGTCAGCTCCTGATTAAACCACATCACAGCTGCAGCTCTGGAGAAAAAATTATGCCACAATGCCAGGCTCCACCCAGCCAAAGGTTCCCAGCACCGAGTGCACCCTTACAAAGCAAACAAAAGCAGCACATTCTTCAGCCAGCCTGCCCGCTCCATAGTGTGCCAGCCCCATCTGGGAGAGCATGGTGTTGTGCTGAACAGGCTGGAGAACAGCTAAGATTTATAGCTGTCCCTCAGCAGTGAAGAATGATTGAAATGCTGCTCTGACTGCCAAGAGGAGCTCAAACTTACCAAAACAAAAAATCTTGTCATGCACCCTTGTGGAAATGGCCTCTCTGGGTCTGTTTGCAATATAGTGCTTACTTCTGGTTTACCTGGGCTGATGTCCAGGGTAAACTATGATGTTTCTACCCTGGAACAGCAGACATGTGGGATGTCGTGACTTTACAAACGAATATCTCAGGTTAATTAATTTAAAGCTAAAACCGTGATGAGGACCCCAGGGTCCCCTAACCTACACTCCTCCCTCTCTATACCATCCACTTGGAAAAAAATCCATCCAAAGGGAACCCTGAAACCAAAGGCCTAGATTCTCATCTCTTTACATTGGGGTCATTCAGGGACAATTCCATTGCCGTCTTTGGGGTAACACCAACATGAGAGCAGTCAGACCCAGAGAGGACAGACACCAGCTTGATTCTCCTTCCAGTCACACTTGTGTAATTCAGGTAACCCCCTCAAGTCATCTTTAATTTTCCCTGAGCCTGAGGAAGGGCATGTGCGCGGAAAACTTGCAGAAAAAGTAATTTTTTTTGCAATTTCTTAGTTGGCATTATCTCTGAACCAAGGCATGAAAGGCATCATCTGTGAACCAAGAGTTCTAGAGTTTTGCATTTCTTTTCCCCTCAGGTCAGTAAGTCTACCCCGACCTAGTGCAAAACAAGCAGGCTTTCATGATCCTCATTCACTCCCATAGAACCTAAAGAACAAACACCTACTCAGATAAGCTCTTGGTGCTTTCATCACCTCTAGGAAAAAACTTAACTAGTCAAAATTATTTTTATGAGCATAATTAAAAGGGTGATGCTGAGGAAGTAAAAGACTGTCCAAAACTCACTGTTATTAGTGGCAAAACATATCTTCACCCACCTTTGCTTTCACCCAACATTGCATCCAATGAAGGCTTGCCTTTGTTCAGGAAGTGGTGAGCCTGTAACTACTCACCCTCTTTTACCTCCTGGTAACCAGTTCACCTGCCTATCCCTTCAGTCCTTGATCAGGGAAACTTCCCTTTAAAGTTAGTAAGAAATATGTACTAGAAAAGAACAAGTGAGGAAAGTCATCTAGAATTTATTTTACCTTTGTCCGTCTATGAATACAAAAGCCTCTTACCCGAACAACTGTTGTTAATGACAACCCCTCATTCTTAGCATTAACAAAAATGAAAAATCCAGTTGCCTCACCCACCTTGAGAAAAGAAATGGGTTAGGAATGTAAACACATTAACATCATGCAACTGCCATAAATCTCCCTAATGAAAAAAAAACCAAGAAAACCTTACTTAGCAAGCCCAGGCTCAGAACAAACAATGTCTTTGTGCTGTCTAATATGTCAAGCTGTGAAGTAAGAGTTATCTTTGCAATGACTGCCAGTTAAAAATGGTATACATTAGTACCATTGGAATTTGAAAGCAAAAGAAAGCAAATCTAGGAAGAAGCTATTACTGATATAAATAAGTTGAATGTTTTAATTATAGATGTCTCTTTCTGTTCCAGTGAAGCCAATTATGGGTGAATACACCATAATACCAGAAAGAAAAAACATCTATGCCATGTAGATAAAATTTCCCTGGATAGCTACATTTTGAAAGGAACATGGGGAGAAATTTTCAAAAGCTCTTAAGTAGTCTAAGGCCCATTTTCAAAGGTGACTTAGGCCCAGCTTTTCAAAGCAACTAGTGATAGTTAGTACCTCAATTTTCAGGTGCCCAGACTGAAGCAACTCAAAGGGTCTTGATTTTCTAAAATTGTTGGGTATATAATTCCAGAAAAATCAGGCCCTTTAAGGTGTTGCAAGCTGGGCACATAGAAATGAAGTTTCCCCAGATCACTAGCCACTTGAAAATTATAGCCTGACAAACCTAAGGCCTTGGACACATGAATGGGTTTCACCCTGAGACTGAGAAGCTTGAGGCATAAACCTGAGGTAAATTGCTCCATAACAGTTGTGCACAGACAAACAGGTCTCTGTTCAGTCACCACAAAAGAGACTGCTGTGGGACCTTATCTCAATTTGCAGCAACAGCATCAGAGCCTGATATCCCATTTTTTTTTTTACACTGCCTTCTCAGGCATTGTGGGATACTTGCCATTGCACAGGATGGGACATCGTTGATTAAAATTAATAGGAGTTAGGCTCCTGAGGACCAGATTTTGAAAGGTATTTAGCTCTCTAAAGATGCAGATACACATCAGGGGCAACTTTCAAAAGGGTCTAAACCTGTTGCGTGTTAGGCACCTGACTTCCTTCCTTCCTTTCCTGAAGACTAAGCTGTAGCAAAACCCCCAGTTTTTTTTTTTCTTTTAAAATGCATTCCCTCCCCTTCCCCAACGATTTCTGACTTTTTCTTTCCCTCTCTATTCCCTATAGGTAAGTATAAGTGAGCTAAGACATAGGATAAGCTTCAGCATTTTATTTTGGTAGCAAGTTGTATTTGTTTTGTTTTTCCTCCTTCTTTATATTGTATAATTATTATGTTTATATTGATGTTTACTGTTCCATATTACTGTTTTACTGGTACTATATGATTTAGGCCTACATATGTAAGTTAGCATAAGTCATGTCAAGTCTCCATCCTGTCCCCAGGCCCGGTTGTGTAACCCATGACTGACACCTACCCCTCCTATGTAACTTGGTTCGAGAATGAATGGGGATGAATGAGGGTGCTTGAGAGACAATGGCAGTAGGTCTAAAAATAGCTCCACCTGAATGACCGAACCATCAACACCAATACCTGGACCAACGACCCAGCCCTTGGAACCAGCCTCAGCATTCAAGAAACAAAAGATGAGGCAACCCACCATCGTGCCAGGCTGCACATGCTAGGTAAGAACACCTGGTACCCTCTGGGACAGGACTGACCTTGCCTGGACAGGCCCTCCCCATAGGAGATCAGAGATAGTTTGCCCCATAAAAGGGGTAGTGAAGACTGACTCCTTGGGATGCCCTCTCCATCTGGACCAGCACCATGCCACACCACCTATCCACCCAGAGGCCCTGCTGGCGACCCCCCTCTGGACAACACCTACTGGACAAGGACCCCTT